>NC_065529.1:31001336-31195717 GCF_006386435.1 Epinephelus moara | reverse complement strand
GGTGTGATCAACCACAGTTATGTTTTAACAGGAGCTGGGGGGCAAACACTTTTTCACACAGGGCCATGTAGCTTTGGATTTTTTTCTTCCTCATTAATAAAACCCTTCATTTAAAAACTGCATTTTGTGTTTACTTGTGTTATCTTTGACTAATGTTTAAATTTGTTTGATGATCTGAAACATTTAAGTGTGGAAAACATGTAAAAAAGTAAGAAATCAGGAAGGGGGCAAACACTTTTTCACACCAATGTATTTACACCAAAGAGAGTCAGAACAAACCACAAGCAAATGTCAGGAAAATGCTCCGGAAAGATGAACACCACTTGTGTGACACACACATATACATACACAGGAGGTGCAAAGTGAGTCTGGCAGTGCTTCATGAACAAGACAATCAATAATGCCATTAAATAAGATGCCATGAATCGAAGTTTCCTTATAATTAAGGTAGAATAGATGTTGACAAAATCACAATCATAGCGCAATTAATACAAAAAAAATCTAAATCTGTTGTGTTAGCCAAGTATGTACACATACACACACACGCACATACACTGAATCTGACTTTATACTGTATATTCTATAAAAATATCTTCACTATAAAAGTTAAGAGGTGCTGATCTTTCATCTCATGTCACTACATATGGAAATATAGCCAAATACTGTAAGGACCATTTCACCTAATTTGCAGTTATTTGGTATCACACATTCAGGTGGCCAGGAAGAGGAGTGGCCAATATAACCAATTCCCTTTGGGACTTTCAGGTGAGTTTGCATACAGCAACTGATGTAACGACACATATGCACGCTCTGCTCATCCCTCGAGCTTCAGTCTTCAGCTTATCTGCATCATGTCTGCACCTGTCACTCTGTTGGTGTTGTGCTGGGCGTTGAGGCTGAGCTGCAGCGCCAGTTCACCCGAGTGGTTCCAACACATTTCTACCAGTCTCTTCAATTTGTCTGGGGACGTTGTGCTCGGAGGGCTCTTTCCCATCAACCTGCTCACCAGCAACCTCAGCCAGAGGAGGGAGCCTGACAACATCAGCTGTGAGAGGTAATGAGTTTTGAAAAATAGCATTTTTGGGGGGGAAATAATGACCCTCTTATTTGAGATTCCGACTAACAAGGCTTCTGTTTTCCTGCCACAGTTTAAATGAGGACGGACTGGGCCTCTCTCTTGTCATGAAATTTGCAGTGGATGAAATCAACGCAAACCAAGTTCTGCTCCCCGGCATCAAGTTGGGTTATCAAATCTACGACACGTGCAGACAATCTGCCGTCATCGTGAAGCCTACCATGTCTTTCCTCACTGCAAAATCCAACAATGCGCTATCTGTTTTGTGCAACTACACCAACTATGAGACCAGCATATCGGCTGTAATCGGTCCCTATAGCTCGGAAATGGTGTCGGTCATAGGAAAACTCCTGGGATTCTTTCTGATGCCACAGGTTTGGTTACAAATATGTCTAGCAATATGTCTGCGTATATTCACATCCTGGGCTAATTTAACTGTTCCTAAAAAATATTCGTAATGTTGAAAGTAAATCTTTAAAGTGAAGCTTGTACAGTGTCCCACAAGAAGCTGATTCTTTCATCTCAGAGGGAAATGAGGCTCAAATTGTTGAATTGTTGAATGAATACTCGCTGTCCTACAAAGCAAGTTGTGTCACAGAAAAATATTTGTTCAAATATTCATTATTTTTCCTGTTTTTAGTTTTTGAAGTACAGTAACAGAAAACTACTGCCCACTTACAGAGCAAATTATCCTACAACCACAGTAAATGTGCATTAGGGCTGCAACTGACGATTATTTTCATTGCTGTTAATTATTTTCTCAATTAATCAATTAGTTGTTTGGTTTATAAAATGTCAGAAAATGGTGAAAATGTTTCCTGAGGCCCAGGATGACGTCCTCAAATGTCTTCATTTGTCCACAACCCAAAGATATTAAGTTTACTGTCATAGAGGAGTAAAGAAACCAGAAAATATTCACACTCAAGAAGCTGCAATTAAAGAATTTTGACTTTTTTGTTTTCTTAAAGAATTACTCAAAGCGAATATTAAATTATGAAATTAGTTGGCTAATAATTTATTAGTTGACAATTAACAGCTCTAATGTGCATTGTGTGTCAATAATGGAGCACTGCTGGGAAACATCAGTGTGGTAAAATTTAAAAAGTGGTATCTAACTCTTCTCGCTTCAGATTAGCTACGGTGCCACCAGTGACAAATTCAGTGACAAGCTCCTCTACCCGTCGTTCTTCCGTACGGTGCCCAGTGACAAGTGGCAAGTGGACGTCATGGCGCTTCTGTTGAGGGAGTTTCACTGGAACTGGGTGGCACTGGTGGGCAGTGAAGAGGAGTACGGACAACGAGGTGTGCAGGAGTTCTCCAAAAAAGCAGAAAACATGTCCGTCTGCGTGGCCTATCAGGGGCTGATTCCAGTGTACACTGACCCTGCACCAGCTATCAATACCATCATCCAAAACATCAAAGATACCAAAGTCGGAGTGGTTGTGGTGTTTTCTCTTGTAGAGCCTGCTGTGAGGTTTTTTAAAGCGGTAAGTGCATCACTTTGAACAAGTATTACATATTATTGGTGGATAGATTATATTCAGTTCAATGATACAATCTGATCTATTCCAGGTCATCAGGGAGAACATAACGGCTGTGTGGATTGCCAGCACAAGTTGGGCTATCAATAATCAACTGGTTTCCCTCCCCAATATGAAATCAGTCGGTACAATCATTGGATTCACTGATGACACAGAGACCCTGGATCTGCTCCCTGACTACACGCAAGTGCTCTTCACCAAACTGAGTGAGGAGAGGGCAAATACACCTCCTCCAGCACCAAAGTCCAAAGGCAACCCTGACAATCCCTGCCCACAGTGTTGGTTCTTGTCAAAGGATAATATCAGCCTGGTAACAGATGCTGTAGTGGAACGCACAGCTTTCAGTGTGTATGCTGCCATCTACAGTTTGGCACAGGCACTGCACAACCTGCTGAGATGCAATTCAACTGCCTGTATGCACGGGCCTGAAACCAAAGTATATCCCTGGGAGGTGAATTCTTTTCTTTTTTGTGGTCAGATGATCATTTTTCAACAACATTGAGATTAACAGATTAATTAAATTGATTAAAGAATAAAATCTTTTTTTCCAGCTGTTGGAGGCTTTAAAGAATACGTCTGTAAACATAAGTGGCAAACATTTAGAGTTTGACAGTAACGGCAACCCAAACATCGGATACAGGATGATTGAGTGGGTCTGGAACGGTTCGGAGGTCAACTTCATAAATGTTGGAAGCTTTCATGACCAACAACTGACCATCAACAAGACCCTCTTCAAATGGCACACTGACAACTCGCAGGTAATTTCAACAAGTTACTAGAAACTTGATAGAAATTTGTAATCATCATGTCTACCTGAAAAGCTTTGTGGTTAAATTTCATCGGATCATAAACAAGTCTGCGCTCCTGAAATGTTGCATTTTTTCCCACAACAACTTTACTACAACAACTTTTGCAGGTTCCTGAGTCCAAATGTTCAGCAGACTGTGACAAAGGCCAGGTCCGCAGAGTCAAAGGCTTCCACTCCTGCTGTTTTGACTGTATCGACTGTTTGCCAGGCACTTACCAGAAAAACAAGGGTAATGTGTTTTCTGTGACATACTTAAACCTAGGGCTGCCCCTGACTAAGAATTTCCCGAGTCAACCAACAGTCATCATTTAGGGCCATTAGTCAACTAGTTGTCTGCCTGTTTAGACATTAATTTAATTATTACTTATATATTTCGGGCAGGGCAACACAATGGTTTGAGTTCAAGGTGTGAGAAAGAATAGTATCAGTAACATTGTCAACACTGTGCTACATTACAGAGAAATACAAAACCGTACTAATGAACCTTCATTAATATAGGCCTATATTTTATCTACAAGTGCACGTCACACACTGAGCGAACCGCCTGTTAATGACGCTGTCGGCAAAGCAGTAATGATTGTGCTAAGTGGCTAATGGGCATGTAGCTACTTACGTACATGTTTCAGATGATACGTCATGTTTGTAGTCGACCAAGGAAGATGAGTTAACATATCACCTTGGGTTCGTCCTTCACCTTCTCAAAATGATGCCACACTTTTTTTCTTTTTTTTTTCAAGCAAGCAATGAAGTCTTGTTAGCTAATGACCTTTCTGGTCGATTAATGTTTGGTCAACTATTAGGGGGCAGCCCCACTTGAGATTATTAAAATTCCTTATGTCAAGGAATGGTGCAACGTTTTGGGAAATCAAATCATTAAATTTACAGAGAGCTTAATGAGAAGTTTCACATCACTCTCAGGTCTTAATGGTAAAGACAGCAGCCGGTTTGTTCTCACAATCCTCATAGATATTACTGGCCGAAATGGCAGATAGTGGAACAACCAAATTGTAGTGTGTCCTGTGTTGTTGGTAGCTGCTAGTCTCTGAGAAAAAAAACAGAACATGATCTGGTTGTCTTGCCTGGGACTGAGTGTGTGTGAAAAGTTGTCTGTTTCCACTTTAATCAAAGCAAATTTCCTGTTGTGCTCTTTGACTCACAGAGGACATCCAGTGCACTAAGTGCCCTGACCGTCAATGGTCTCCAAACCGCAGCACTAAATGCACTCACCCCACCTTTGTCGTTTTGTCCTGGGACACGTCTGAGGCTCTGAAGATGACGCTGGGTGGGGTGCTGCTCCTGGTATGTCAGGTGTCAGTGGGTGCTGTGTTCCTGAGATACAGAGGGACCCTGTTGGTAGCGGCCTCAGGGGGAGTCCTGAGTTTTGTGGCTCTGCTCAGCCTGATGGGAGCTTGCCTCAGTCTGGTGCTCTTCTTGGGACAGCCGGGGGACGCGGTGTGTCGTCTGCAGCTACCCCTCACCTCCATTTTCCAAACAGTGGCCCTCTCCATCATCACGTCCATCTCACTACAGGTGAGGAATGACAGGTAAAACACATCACTGTACTGTAGGATAAAAATAAATAGTGTACATTGTAATCAGGCTGTAAACCTCTGTTTTTAAACAGATAATCTACGTGACAGAGTTTCCAAAGAAAGCCGCCTCTCACCTCCACATACTGAGAGGCCCTGGGAGCTGGCTGTTTGTGCTGGTCTGCTGTGCTGTGCAGGCTGGTCTCTGTGGCTGGTTTGTTCAGGAAGGGCTCTCGCTGTCTGAACATGTGGCACAAATTAATATAGACTTTGTGGTATCTTTTCTGGCATGTCCAGTGTCACCCTTGCATGGATTTGCTGTAATACAAGGTTTCAACGGTGCCTTGGCCCTCATATCCTTCATGTGCACCTTCATGGCAGCAAAGCCTCTTCATCAGTACAACCTTGCCAGGGACATCACCTTCTCCACCCTCATCTACTGTGTGTTCTGGGTGACCTTTATTCCAATCTACATTGGTTTGAATGAAAAGAACAAGTCTATTGCCCATGTTTCTTTCACCCTGGCAAGCAACTTGGGACTGGTGGTGGCCTACTACTTCCCAAAATGCTACCTGCTGTTGAGAAGACCTGAGCTCAATACAGCAGACCACTTCTGTACCTTCCTGGAGGGCGTCCCACTAACACAAGCTCAGGAGGAACTAAAGCCACAGACAGGGTCTCAGAAATAAACCAAAGTGCAGTTTTATGAATAAAATCTCAAAGAAAGAATCTGCAAGAGTCAAATATCTGTAAAATTTTCATTTTATATTTATATTTCAACAAATAATGTTTGTGAGTTTCATATAATAAATTAGCTTAGGCCTACAGTATAGGCTGCGAAACACTCTGTTAATTAGGCTTTAATAAGCTGACCTATAATGTACTGTGTAATCATCAGGCCCATACTGTATCTGCACCTGGAGAACTCCTCAAATTTCTTGCAGATTTCTCGCAGATTTTAGGAATATAGACGCTGCTTGAAAAACTCAGAATACTGTAAATCTCTCCTCCACTCCCTTGTGCATGTGTGTGACTATCTTGTGTTGTAGTCAGTTAGCATTAAAATCAAACTTTGTATTGTACTGAGAGGAAATGTCAAAAATATGATCAATGAAAATATGATAAGATTTACTGTTAATAAATTATTAATAGATTGGCAAATTCATTTTTGTTCTCTCTACTCCATATTGAACCTTCCATTTTAATGACCCTGTGTCCCACATTTTGTTGATTGACTTTTCCAACAAATGTTTACATTTTTCTTGAAGTGTTCGTGATCACATACAATTTCTGATTCAAAGTTTCTACTAAAATCTACTAAAGTAATTATTTTAGCCTGCTTGAGGTAATTTTAGATCTAAATGTATTGTGTGAGGTTCTTTTTGTTCAAAGGCAACTGTTTTGGATCATTGCTAAAAACAATTTTAAAAAAATCTGCAGACTCCGTTGAGGCCTGGTAATCATTAAAAACATAAAAGATATACTGCTCATGTACAAAGTATGAAAACAATACATTTTACAACTTAAATTGCATTTTGTACATTTTTATTATAATAAAAAGTCTAATTTTCTTGTTAACATTGCTAACATGTATGCAATATATATAACAATAAAGGGGCAATAAAAAAGGTAATATTTTGTTTTCTTTAACTTTTCCAATAGTATCAAGGCACTGCCTATACTTGAACAATCTCAATCAGCGGTTAAGACGTCTTCAGGTCTTTAACTAAATAAAAGTAACAATGTCCTGGATGTAAGTATTATTATCAAAATGCACCTAAGTTCAAAAAGTAAAAGACGGATAGTCACGTCATTGATATGACAGGGGTTTTTAGGTATACTGATTAGATCCACTGAGATTGGAGTTGTGTGAAGTTACTGTGTGCTAGGATTTAGTGAGATTATCATGTACCTATAAGAATGATAATGTTATTAATTGCCCAGGAGAGCCCCTGAAATCCTAATTTTTTATCTTGTTGTACAACATAATAACCTGCATTTACAAATTATTATCTTGCATGCATAAAATTTAAAAACATATTATATTTTGGGACCTTAAAGGCTCCATAATTTAACACCATAATGAGCACTTTCTACTAACCAATTACTTCACACTGTAAGAAGTTGAACTATACCAAAGCTACCCTGTGGAAAAATCTTGTTCGGTTAACGAAAGCTACTTGGTAAAAGTATTTCAAACTACTTTGTGAAAAAAAAAAAACATTTACAATGTACATGTTATATAAAATTATAACATAATAAAGTAGTCTACCAAAAAGTCACATGCCATCAAAAATTGCCACTCAATTGAATTTATTGCATGGGTAACACTTCCTGCAGCTACAAATATTTTTCCTTGAGCCTCCCTGAGTGACTGGTGGAAAATGCACGACCACCATATAATACTTACTGACAAAATATCACTATTTTAAGCTCAGATTTGGTTATGTTTTTTTCTGACAAAAGCATGCCTTGCACATTACAGAAGAAGAAGCAGAAGAAGATATACTTTATTTATCCCTGAGGGGAAATTAAATTTTTTCACTCTGTTGTCATATACACAGGCCTGAAATACAAACACATCCCCAAACAAGACCTATGAATGCATTAAATGGAGAGATGTCAGAGTGAGGGGGGCTGCCTCTTGACAGGTGCCCTGCTCAAGGGCACCTCAGCAGTGCCCAGGAGGCGAACTGGCACCTCTCCAGCTACTCTTACACACTCCATATTTGGTCTGGATGGGGACTCCCTCCGGTTCTCAACCCAAGTCCCCATGGACTGAGCTATTGCCAGCCCAGTATGTTTAAGGACTGTCAGGAATTTGAAAATACAACGATAATTTCTGTTTTTACAGTTTCTGGCTATGATAAATGTTAAAGATGGAGTCTGTTTTAAAGAAAACATGCCTTCCAAACCCACTCGAAGGCATGTTTTCTGTAAAAACCTGTGGTAAAATAAATACAAAATACAATCATTTCTATTTCTATCCCCAGTGCTCATAAAAAATATTTGACATACCTCCGACATTTTGCACCACTCCCTGCCCCCGACAACTAACGAACGGCCCTTACAAGACGTAAGGAGCAACACTAGCCTAAAGGGAAAACTTTCAAGCTAAGCTAAGCTAAGCTAACGTAGCTTTTCTTTACTGCTCTCAGGCTCATCTGTTGCCATCCAGCTGACTTTAGACCACAGTTACAGTCCTATGAATCCTGTCAGGCAGCTCCTCCTCTCAGTGTGTGTGTGTGTGTGTGTGTGTGTGTGTGTGTGTGTGTACAGGCAGACTGGGACCTCTTCACCACTCAGACTGGCTGTTAACACTTGGCATAAACCGCTGACAGACTGACGGTCCCAGGTCGCCGAGCAACGGTTGCTAACAACTCAGGCTTCCGTTAGCTTGCTGCGCGTCCTGACAGGTGACACTGGGTTTTCCCTTTTTGAACTTTAAACTGGTGAGATAATTGCTTATTTGTTCTTAATAGCAGCCAGATAAATTCTTATTCGTCCTTAGTAGCAGACATTTTGGTACCGTTCATAACTATAAACAAGCTAACTATCACAAGTCTTCCATAACAGCTAGCAACAGCCGTGGCTACTTTGCTTATCTTAGCAAAGTAACGTTAATGTTGCTAACGTGTGTTGTGGTTAGCTAATGTTAGCTTGGATTTGATGATCTGCCAGCTAGATTATCTTAAACCTAGATTTAAATATCTAGGTTCATACAGCAAACTCAGTCGTGCACACTCAAGTTTTTAATAAATAAATATCTAAAAATCAAATAACAAGAACTCTGTATTTTTAAATGTGTTTTTCAAGAAAATATTTAAGACAAAAATGTCTATCATTTTCACACATAAACTACCACTTCAAAACCAGTGTAAGGACATTTTTAAATTAATTTTCCTTTCCTTTTTTTTAAGTTTTGCTAATCTAATGGGCAGACAAGATCAATGCCAATTAAATGCTGCTTCCATATTTTTTTAACATTTTAGTCATATTTACATATTCAGCTTTTAGTCTAGGGTTGAAGGCTGAGTTTGAGACTAGGTTCGATTAAACGTAATGGTCAGCAGGATAATGACATTAAAAGTTGAATATTTTCTGTAGACGGCACTACTTTACTTTTAATTTTTATCCAATAAAGACCAGCATAACCATGCCTCGAGGAAGATCTGCCACGAGTGCCCGCTCAGACAGCAGTGAATTGGATATTGATGGTACAGGTAATATTGGTTGTACAGTGTTACTGTCATTAATTATTAGATGTTAATGGTATTTTTTCTAATTGCATGGCTGAAACAGCTACAATGTGCATATGATTTTTTTTAAGCAGAATCAGAAATAGCCAAACTGCAGAGACAGTTCAGGATCATGGAAGGAGATCGACAGGCCTACAGCATTCAGGCTCGGGAGCAGATCCGCAAACAACAGTGAATATGCACCACACCTACATCACATTGTCAACATGGTAGATGGTTTTTTTAAAAATTTGCCTGATTGGTTGTTAATGTGATGTGGATGAAGGCAGGAGATAGAGAACCTGCTGAAGGAGCAGGAGGAGCTGCATCGAAACCTTGGTGCATGTAAGAGCGTGTCACGCCAACAGCAGGACAGTGAGGACACCCAGAGTCTTCGTGCTCTGCTGGAGCAGAGAGACATGATAGAGGAAGAGCTGGACAAGGAGAGGCAGTGTCAAAAAGAGCTGGAGAAAGAGGTGAATTAAAGGGACATTTCACCCCCAAATCAAAAATACATATTTTTCCTTTTACCTGTAGTGCTAGTCATCAATCTAGATTGTTTTGGTGTGAGTTTCCCAGTGTTGGAGATATCGGCCGTAGTGATTTCTGCCTGCTTTCAAATATAATGTAACTAGATGGTGCTCGGCTTGCGGTGCTCAAAGCGCCAAAAAATTAGGTTTAAAAACTCGACAGCAATGTCTCTTTCCAGAAATCATGTTTCGGTAACTCAAGATAATCTACAGACTGTGTTGTGTGCAGCGTCATGATTGAACTGTTTTCTTTTTTATCGCATTACACCCACCAACAGTATCACCGCAAAGAGGGAAACATGCATTGATGACAGGCTAGTGCTTGTGACTGTGCGAGATGTAAACATTAATGGGGTCCTACTTGGCTGAGCTGTACTCTTATCTAGCTCAGGTGACTTATGTTAGCAACATATCTACGCAGTGGTATGTTTGAGGTTGAGTTTTTCAAAAGTTTGTTGATGGCTCTTTTAGCACCACAAGCTGAGTGCCATCTAGTTCCATTATAGGTGAGAGAAGGCAGACATCTCTACAGTTTGATTTTTGGGTGAACCGTCCCTTTAAATCCTTTTCACTCAATATGATACTAATTCTCATTTAATTTTATTTTTACTGATGTTTTGCAGTTTATGTTATATGTTTGTAATGTGGGCAGATCACAAACATGGAGATGAAGCTGGCAGGGCTGAGGAAAGGGGAGATCGGTACTGGTGATCGACAAAAGTCTGAGTTACGGCGGACTCAGAAAGCCATACGCACTTTGGAATACAAACTGAACAGAGTGAGTTCTGAAACTCATTATCACAAAATAACTTAAAAAACAAACAAACAGATAATCAAGTATCGTGATACATTGTCTGTTTTCACCAGTGCATATCTTCACATATATTCTATTGCATGATTTTAAAATTTGCAATGTCGTGTTCAGGCTTTGACTCGCTTCAATGAGCAGCTGACCAAAAACGGCCACCTGAGGGAGGAGATGCAGATTCTTCATATTGAGCGTGCCCGCTTCCTGCAACTACACAACAGGCTGGACAAGGTCAGAGGTCACATGGTAGAGGTTTTAGAGACGAGGCCTCTGACTCGATGTAGCTTCTTTGTTTAGCTTCCTCATTATGTAGCCTGTTATTCAGGTTGTTTTTTGCTGGTTTTCAGTTGACAAGAAAGAAAATATGTCTCTGCACTGATTCTTGTGTGTTGTAGGAACTGCAAGATGTCCGCAAGAAGATCGGGGAAATTGTCAACCTGTCCACTGCTGCTTACGATGCCAGGTCAGATTTGAGACCGTTACGTCATAATATCTACAAATCAGCATGGTATGCACTCATCTTGATTGTTAAATGTCTTATATAAACCTTCAGAGTGGAGGCTCAGTCCAAAATGACAATGATGAAGGAGAAGGCAGTGAAGGACCTCGCTCAGTACAACGCTGAGATGAAGGAACTGGAAAGGGTTATTGCTCATGAGTGCAGCCTGAAAGAGTTTATGACCACCAAGTGCAGCGAGCGGAGCGGGCAGGATGATGGCCATGAGATGGGACACCGACAGCGTAAGACACAGCCACTGTGTTGTGACTAATATTGTTGTTTTGACATATCAATAATTATGGTAATGGCGAAAGTGTTAGCGATGATAATAACACTGGCATTGATGATGCAATGTTTATTCAGTGGGGAATCTCATCAATTACTAGCTTATGTTTAATCGCCCGGGCACAGTTTCATACAATATATCCCATGAGCACGAGCTAGAGAGAAAAATCCCATCTGATCTGCATGCAACAAAGTGATTGATTTTGAGATGATGGAAAAGCTTACCGCAGCCACACTGAAAATGGTTTTTAGGAGATTATGTTGCATGTTCTGCCTCTGAACTGAGTGTTGTGAACATTTAGAGGAACTTTGAGTCGTCGACATCTGTTCATCATTCTCTGTCAAACTGTATACTGGCAAACACTATAGCATTGCCCAGTTTAGTTTATTGCTATCATTATATTGTATTTATTGTAACAGTAACAATGTTTTTTTTTTAATTTATAAGTATTCTTTTTCAGTCAGGAAAGCATAGTGTATTTATGGTACCACAACTGCCTGCTCATTGCCAGTAACAGGCAATTAAACAGTTTTAACAGAGTACAATTGACCAGTTGCCAACAACATTTACAGCAGAAACAATTAGACAGAAGCCAGAATAAATGTAGGACTGCTACAGAGTAAATAAGTCATCAATTCAGTTAAGTCAGTTTTTATTTATGTAACCGGTGGACTCTAGTGTTGTCTGCATTGTGTTGATATGAAGAGGCCCAAACTGTGGATTTCTTTGGAGGCAGTCTCAGTTTATTCCTGACAACTCTGACAGCAAGAGTTAAAAACAAAATCCTCTGTCAATTGCGACCATAGAACTCGAGCCCATACACAAATTAAGTGAAACGGGAATATGTTTGCATATTATACAATAAGTTTAGGCTGAAAAATAAACTTAGAAACGTAGCTTAACAGTGCTAAAACACAGAAATTACTATGAGAGCAATGTCGCTTTCCTATTCCATGAAGTACAACAGCAAAAGGGGAGAGGTAAGGTTGGAGACACCCCTGTATAGGTGGGGTACCCCCAAGGGTGAACGTAGGGGTACAGACCCTGAGTATCAAGTGTTCCACATATTGACTATAGAGACCTAAGCGTGTCAGGTAATAACAACTGAAACTAATTTTGTGTAATTATATTACTTAATATTACAAATGTACATTTGACTTTGTTACACATATCACTGCTGTATAATTGACCCTGTTACATTTATATAGTGCCAAATCGTACCAAAATTGATTTCAGGACACTTTTCATACAGAGCAGGTCCAGACCATACTCTCTTAATTTACAGAGACCCTACAATTCAAAGGAATTCCCACCAAGAGCAAGTACATTGTGCAACTTCGGTGAGGAAAATCTTTCTCAAGCAGAACTAGACTCTGTGGTGGGTGGCTATCTGTCTCTACTGGTGAGACACAGAGATGCACAGCAACAACAACAATAACATTAAAAAAATATTTCACTGCTGAAAAGATGGTCTTTCCAGAAACTGGGCTGTCTATGCAGTAGAAAGATGCAATACTTTTAAAATTGCTGCTACATGAGGTAACAGAGGTAACAGAGGTAAAGGGCTGTGGTGGAAGAGGTGGAAAACCTAAACCAGCAGAATGCACTGCTTCACACCAGACCAATAAACGCCTCCGCTGGTGGGTGACATAATGTGTGCTTGTCTATTTTGACACAGAAAAAAATTGGCAGCCAGCCAGTAACAAACAAATTAAAATCAAATTAGCATGGAAGTTAAGCTAAACTGTGTTTCTGAAAACATTTTAGCAGGGCTGCTCATTGAATGTCGACTTTTGAGACTTTAATCGGCGAACCCTCAGTTGGCTGATATTGCTTCAGGTCAAGCAGTCATTTTTGGGTTTATTTTGCTAGTCAGTGTGTTGTGCAGTGTTCTCTTGGACGTTTTGGTCCCCAGATTTTGCTGCAGATTGAGTGCTCTTGACTTTCATACTAGTCTTTGGTACAGTCAGCTGCTAAGGTGATTATCTTGTCTCTTTTGCTTGGAAGTGGGGAATTTACAGCTCACACGTTCTTAATACAACAGTCTCTGGCTTTTGTTTGATATCTAGTGTCAGCAAAAAATGTTGTTGCACATTTCTGATCTGTCGTTAGTGAAGTTAGCTCGTTGACTGTATATCATGAAAGCTGCTGTCACACTGAATGTCCCGCTGAGCCTTGTTAAAACTTAAAAACTTTATATGAAAAAGATAAAATTGAATGTTTGTATTTAATAGCTAAATCTGATTCAACTAACTAAATTCTGAGTCAGGTACAACCCTACATTTTAGGCAAGAAATAGGCAATGCAGTCACAGAGGTTTGATTCATATTTAATCAGCCCTGCTTAGTTTGGATCTGAGTTTGAGAGATCGAGGAACTGGTAAGATGGAGGGAAGTTTAACACAGTTCATTTACACAGGCACCCCACATTGTTATGATTTAAAGCTGATTAAAAATTGTCAGGGTTTCCCTTTAACAGCTGTAATAATGATAAAAATATGAGCAATAATAATTACAGCAGTGGATATAATGGAATACTTTTAATAGTAGCAATAATAGCAGCAATGATAATAGCAGTATGACTAATATAGTACAGTGATGCTGCTGACAGTGGCTGTAACACAGCTCTGGTGATTCTGATCAGGTATAATTATTTCCCTAGAAATGACTAACCATTCGAGAAACCTACTAAAGTAACAGTTAAAAGTACCTGGTTAATACATTTCTCAAAGTACAAGTTATTTTCCATTTTAATATTTTTTAGGGTGTGAGGGCCACTGCAAAACACTATCAAAACATCAAAGATTAATGTTACACATAAGATATTAACATACCGGTAGCTAACGTTAGCTTGCTAACTAGATTTCACTGTTTTTCAGGAGGCACAGCAAACACTTCATCATGTAACTGCTGTCTTTTTTAGATTTTGGTATAAAAGCATGGCCAGATGGGGCCACTGATTGCTGGGTTTCCCCAAGTAAAGTTGTTAGGCCAGGTGGCAATTAAAAAAAAAAAAAAAGATTACTTTTTGCCTATATTTAAGAACAGAGAATGGGGATGATATGCAGCAAAGGGCTGCAGGTTGGAATTGAACCTGGGCTGCTGTAAAGTACTCCGCCAATGTGGGGCACTGCTGACCTTAAACGGGTGACCTGACTCAGGTTGGCGTGGCCAGGTGGACAAGTGTTTTTTTGAGGGGGGCCAGCAACAGACTTTGTTTTGATTTTGATGTTAATGCAGCAAAGTTGATCAAAATACTTTCTTTTAATATGTCAAAAGTAGCATTACATATGATACGTAGTTTTATAATGCAGATTTGGTGTGTATTCATGAGTGATACAGTGCCAAAACAAGATTTGGCATAGGGCCCCCAAAAATCTAGAAACGGCCCTGGAAGCTAATGTGTCTACTAGATAAGATGCATCTGTGATGGGGAAGGAGCAGCATGTTGCTCAGGAGCTGTTTACTCTTTATAGTTAACATAACATTATCCTCACCTCACTCGTTGTAAATGCAAACGTTGGCTGCTGTCTAGTTACCTGTAACATTACTGTTAACATCTAACAGTCAAACCTTACCTAACTGGTTACTTCAACATTAACACTTGCAGGCTTACCTCACTGACATGGGTTGAATTCACCGTTAGCTGCGGCTGTCATGAGGTCAGAGGCTGAAGGCTCTGTCCTCTGTGCGTGTGTAATGTCAGGGATGTTTTTCTTTACTCTCTAGGCTACTGTAGTTGAAAATACACCTTAAATACACCTTTAGCCATTGCTATCATTGCCATCTGCAGTAGAGATGCTCCTCATGTGCTCTCCCCCTTCTACACTCAATCCCTGCTGTCAGAGCAGACTCATTGTAAGGAAGGTATACATGGCAATTGTAGCAAAGTAAAAATAGATTACCGGCTCAAAAATATACTTGAGTAAAGAGTAGAAGTACACATTTAAAAGAGGAGCTTGAAAAGTACTCATTCTTAAAACACTACTTTGTTACTTGTGCGTTACTTGTAACATGTACCTGTACATTACCTGTTGGTAATGGTGCTTGTTTGTCCCAGTGTCAGCATTGAAGGAGCAGAGGAGGATGGACTCAGGGGAAGAGTCGTTGGATGCTCTAGAGGAGGTGTTCAATAAGATCCAGACTGTGACAGGAGAGGACAACCTGGACCTGCTGGTCACCAGGTTCATCCAGGGTAAGTCTTAATAACACAACCTGACTATTTCAGACTCATGTATACACAATCACAGGAGCCCATCTACATTACTCAAGTAATGACAGGATCTGTATTACCAAAAAAAACATTATTTATGTGTTGATTGTTGATTTATAGACAGTGGCACCATAATAACAGTCAACCCTTTCCTTTGACAAAAAAAAATGTATATGATGTATTTCAATGTAGTTTACATTTCTCTACTTTGGTGTAACACTGAAGCTAAATAAATTTAAGGTCCCACTTTGATACGAAGAATCAGTCTCAGTTTAGAACATTTAAATGTGTCTCACTGCTGTACTGCTGTTTCGTTGTGTAGTTGAAGACCGGAACTTTGCACTCTTCAACTTTGTAAATGAGCAAAACAATGAGGCTGAGGCACTGAGGGATCAAATCAGCCAGGTGAGTATATTCATCATTAAATTCTTCCATTTTTAACTTCACAATATTTGCTTAAACTCCCTTTCAGTGCAACAGCCTTGATCATAGAGGTTACAAGCAGCCAGAATGAAGGATTTCAAAGGCCTTGGTTGCAGAGTTCGTACAAAATTCAAGTAGATTCATTAGTCTTGGTTCTGTTAGTTGACATCAGTTATCTACATATTTAAATGTCTGTGCTGAAATGTGTGTATTTACAGATACAAGCAGAGATTGAGCAGTTTCGAGTGGCAGGTTTACAACAGGAGCAAAATCATCGCTCTCTGCTGAGAGACATTGATGAGCAACAAAAGGCAGCTGAGTCTCAAGCTGAGGACTATGAAAACCAAGCCAGCATCATAAGCAAAATCCTGGACAAGATCAGAACAGGTTTGGCAGCAATTTATTTCACGGGTCTGTAAATTCCTGATTGTTTTCTAAGAAGTTTTATGGTTAGTAATTACAGGGGAAATAGAGGCCGTGTTCAATCAGTAAAATTCCAATTAGTTAATTCCACTAAAGTAGTGGAGCCTGAAGTCTTTTAGTCAGTACACAGCAGAACAGATAAACATGCAAAAATTTGAAATATGTCTACAGGTAAGCATGTAGTTTAACACACATGTAGAACAATGTCCAATAGTCAATTAATAGTAAGTTTACATGGGTTTTATTTAACAAACAAACAAAAAGTTATATCAAGCAAATCCTAATTTCCCTAAATAAGTTGTTTTTATTTTTTAAGGTAACATCCCATGAAATTATGAGCAAATTGCAGGTCTATAAAATACTGATTTTTCTTAAATACACAGATTACAAAAAAGCTGCAACATGCTGCAGAAGAATAAGATTTATTACCAAGTATGTTTTCATTTACAAGGAAATTGCTTTGGCCTTTGGTACATACAATAAATTTATTAAGAGGAAGTTTAAAAAAAGAAGTAAAAATAAAGGCAAAGTACTGCAACAGCCTGAAACATAAATATAAAAATATTAAAATGAAATAAAACATGAGAAGGTTGCTTAAAAAATACAATAACATAATACAGGTGCAACATAGCTGTTTCAGGATAAGAGAGCTGTACAGTTTTGTGCACAAATATTAATTAGAGGATGTGCAAAAGTTTACAGAATACCACATATAGACAGTGTTCATGGGACATGGGACAGACTGTTGCAGGTACTCTCTTGTTTTTCTGATCTCACAGGAGTGAACAGCATCTTCTCCAAAATGGAGTGTGACAGCTCAGTGATAGAGGATAATCTGGGCTCCTCTTCAGGGGTCAGTGAGAACAACATCATGTCCTACCTGGGTCTGGTGGAACAGAAGACCAACGAGCTGCTCACCATACAAGCTTTCCTCAATTCTAAAGTAACCTGTCAACCTGTGGTCCTGTCTTTTCTTACACACATTCCTGTTATGTGTTTGCCCTGTAATACAACTTGTATTTGTATTTTTAACTCTACAGGATCTGGAAAAGGACTACAATCCAAAAGACCTGGCCAAATTCCTTTTGGGTCAAAATCCAGATCTGCTTCAGCAGAACGTTACAATCCAACCTACAATCAGCAGGTCGGCCTTTTATTTTTTCATTTCAGTAAACGCTTACATTTAAACACTTTGAACATCAGGCTGATGAGTGTGTTTGTGTTGGTTGGACTCCTCAGTGTGGAGTATGATGCAGAAGAGTCTCCAGTCACTGATGAGGAAGAACGGCCACTTTCACAGGGAGAACTCCGCAGAAGAATATTAAAAGGGGTTAGTGCAACACAGATCCTACACTTAAAGGTTCTACTATGCATTTTTAAAAAAATAATGTATAGGGTTGGGGCGTTGGTGACTTAGTGGTAGAGCAGGCGCCCTATGTACAAGGCTGTTGCCGCAGCGGCCCAGGTTCGACTCCAGCCTGTGGCCCTTTGCTGCATGTCACTCCCTCTCTCTCTCTCCCCCCTTCACGCTTGTCTGTCCTATACATTAAAGACTGAAAATGCCCCAAAAAATATTTTGAAAAAAATGTATAGGGTCATACAAAGGTAATTCCTCTCAGTCATGACTTATGAGCCACTAAAAGTGTGTGGCGGTGTATTTGTCTGCGGAGACTCTGCCCACAGGTGAGGTCGGGACTTAATAAAAAAATGTAGCAACCATGTGCCAGACCTTATGTAGCAAGCACCAAGAGAGAGCTACGAAAATTGTGGACACAGCGCCAAAAAAATTCAAATATAGCGAATGAGAGTGAATCCGCGGTTGGCTTTAATTATTGCTGGCAATATTGTTTACAAGCTGTAACCAACAATTCATGCATAGTAAACCTTTAAGTGATTATTTGTGCTTTACGTCATGCTACATTTGGTTTATTTTTCTGGATGTGATTTACAGGTTCTGCAGAAAGAGAGTTCAGTCCAGCAGGCAGCAACCAAAACCTCAAAGACCAGTCAGCAGGTTGACGGCAGACAGCGCTCGCTGGAAGATGCACTAATCTGACACACTGACCTGATCTGTGTAGTTCATGTGCACGTCTTTATAAAAAGATCCTCATCATCTGCAGTTAAAGAGCCTGCATTCATTGTTTACACTAATATAGATCAATGGGAGCCATGACCGCTGATGGAACAAGCCTGATTGGCCGTTTTAATACGTAGCAGCCTGCACATGTAAACATTTAAAGCTTAATTATGTTATGTGTGTGTCACCTTTTATGATGAATCATTGGCATGGTCTGTTATATCTCGGTGTGATTTGTTTAGTTGGAACTAATTAGATTTGGAGCTATAAAGATGCCTTTTCAGATTCTGGTAACCAGCTGTCCTTTTGATGTGTGACTTGCCATCTGGCTTTGACTATACAATCTGGTCGCAGTACAGCCCTCCCGCACTGGCAGTGCTTCATTACATGATACTTGCTGCTATGCTCAAATGGAAAGGTTGGGGGCAGCAGAATCTTTTGTAATTCTAATTGGCATGCTGAGACCTCCAGTCTGTGTTTCCAAGAAGGAGGTGAGGAGCGTTCAGCGCTTCACTGACTGTACACGCTGATTTTGAGCACATTTTTGTTTGGTGGAATAATAATGATTTTTCTCAGATTGGAATCTATCGCACTTATTTATTCAGATTTATGCGATAAAATCATTTAAATAAACTGTGACCTTTCATGTTCACCACAATCATTAATCATCAGTCCCTCATCATGCTCGGTCAGTTTACTATTCTCAGTGTAGGCATATCATATTATTCTATGTAATATCAGAAGTGTCTGTATCTTTTTTATCTACAACAGTCAGTGTGGCTTTCAGATTGTAAAAAAAAAAACTTCACTTTGATCCTCAGGAGTTTCAAATGTCATCTTATCCAAACATCCTGGAGCGAGCCCATGTTGGGGCAAAGATGGCAGTCACTGCTGCGGAGAGCAACTTCCTCTGTACAAAAGAGAACATCGGGACGGGGAACTTATTTTAAGAAACATATTTTTACTAACAGTGAAACAATTAACAAAGGGTGTTGCTATATTTAGTTTTAAAGGTCACTCTGTTGCCATCATATCTTTTTTTTTTCTATGGTGCTGTACAGAGAAAGGCGGGGATTTGACAGAAGTGTACCTGCCCATACAAGACATAGACACTTACAGGTCATTATGTTAATTATCTTGCTTGAATTGTGTGGTTTTAATTAGCTCATCTGTTACAGGTTTTTCCCTCCAGTGAGGTTCCAGCAGCTGCAATTTTCAGGAAGTGAAACTGCCACTCTGTAAACATTTATGACTGATCGACCAATTACTTGGTTTGCTCTGGTTAATCCCCCTCGCAGTCTCAACTGTGTGGCTATGAAAACAGATTATCAGAGATAAAAGGGCGCTGTGGAAAGGCAGAGGGGTGGCGGCGGTGGGAGATGAGATGGAGGAGGCTGCTTTCTTTGAAATTCTACTCTCACTTAGCCCCCTCCACTCCCAGCAAATTCTCGGTGCACACGGCTCTCTGCATTGCCATAGAAACCTTCCTTTTAATCACAACAGAAACCTCATTTCCTACCCCTGACAAAGAGTCCTCATTGCCTGTAGAGACCGCCTGCATCAGCCATTTCCAAGACCCACCTCCTTCTGCAGGCTCTACCTACTAGCTGCAGCGGCAGCCTCATTTACTCTTCCCTCTCCATATAAGCACATTTTCCACCTTTCCCTTGCTTTAGCTCTACAGTTTCCCCATTTTCCAGTGCATCTTCTGCTTTGCACCTCACGATCTCGTCATTTCAGTCACAGGTGTAGATTTCAGGGGAGGAACAAGAACATGTAGAACACGTGGATTTGTCCCCTCAAAAACCTGAGAACCCCAAAGGACTTTTACTTTGACAACATCAAAGACCTTTACACCATAAACTGATGCAGACAGGCACAAATTGGTGCCTAAAAATTCACCATGATGCAGGAAACCAAAGGAGCACTGTAGATTTAGGGGATTTAGTAGCGCCTGGCGATGAGGATTGCAGATTTCAACCTGCTGAAACTTCTCCTGGTTAGAATTCCTTCAGTGTTCATTGTTCAGGAGTTTTTGGCAGGAGCCAAATTGTCCACAGAGGTTTATTCCTCTCCAAAATAAACAGACCAGGTGATTAAAGAACTTGTGAAAACACTGAGTGAATTTCACATTACAAATCAGTGTTTCTGTGATGCTGGGTTGCACACACAACACGTCGTCCAAACGTCAAACCCCTCATGGTCCCAGCAAGACGGGATCATGTCCCTTTTATACAGACGCCAATTCAGTGCTGTTACTACAATGCCAGCTTAAAGGCGAGACCAGTATAGGCCCCTCAGCTCTGGAACTCCCTGTCTCAGGATCTGAGGCTGCTGAATCAGGGACATCTTTTAAATCGCTTCTTAAAACTGATCTGTTCAAACAAGCCTTTTTTTCATTTCAGCACACTGTTTATCTATATATGTCTCCTTAGATTATTTTTATCCTGTGTCATCAGTTATTGTATTCTTTTATTTTGTATAACTCTAATTGTTTGATTTGCTGCACCTCAGTGCAATCTATAGGGTGATTAGTTGCCAACTTCAAGTCAAGACAAGTTCAACTTTATTGTCATTTCCACCTACAGAATACTTGAGAACGAAATTGTGCTTTCTCCTCTTTATCTTTATATAAAGATAAAATTAAAAATAGAAAGATCAAACCTTTGCTTATCTGCTTCAGTGATGGTATTTGATCTTTATTTTATTTTCATTGTTCTTAGTATTCTCTTAGAATTGCCTAATTTCATTTGCTTGAATCCTTCATAGTTTTAAATCCGGGATCAACCACGTTCTGCCTTTGTACGTTTATACAGAATGGTGAGGAGGCATAAAGGCATGCAGTTCCCACCATGAAGATTTAGTGTAAAAGGGGCTTGCGGTGGACAACGCAAATGGCTTTAGCCAGTGTTTGGTTTGTCCATTCTCGGCTACTGTAGAAACATAGATCTCCTTCGATGAGGACCTGCTCCATATTCAGATAAATGTCTAATTCTAGGGTAACAAAAACACAGTGATTCTGATTTTCAGGTGATTATACACTAATAAAAGCATCCTTATTATATCCCATTGCTACTAATATACCCCCTAAATCCTACACACTGGACCTGTAAGTATTTTACACCCAAAGCTCTCTGCTGCAGGACCCCAAACCCTCATTTTCATGTGTCCTCCAACCCCCAAATGTTGAAACAAAACCTACGCCCTTGATTTTAGTCAGCGTTTCATTCTTGTGTATACCCTGCAGGCTGTTGAAATTGTTGCATATAGTTTAACTCTTCCTAATCCAAAATGTCTAAACAGTTCCTTGGAAACACCTACACGCCCAACAAATACATGCACAAGAACATGCAAGGACAGGTAGCCTTTCTCCATGCCTGTCTGTGGCCTACTCATCTGTTTCTCGTCAAAGTGTTACACTTATCAACCACAACGCTTGACGTCCTGTTACGCTATAGTGTTTCTCTCTGTTCAGCTCTTCAAAAACTGGTGTGGGAGTCCATTTTGTTTCAAGTAGCTGTTTTCTGTGCATTGTAAAGTTCTTGTTAAGTTTCATCTCACTATAGGCAAAGTTTTCAGTTCAGTGCTCTCCACTTCCTGTCCCCCAGTCTTGTTCTGCTTTGGGAACAGTGTGTGTTCGCACTTTTAAAATACCTTGTTCCCTTTATCTCAGACAAGACTGCTATCTGGACCCAGAAACTACCCCTGTCCTCTGTCTCCCGCTCTGTCCTCTCTCTCCCTTGTTTGTTTAGTTGGGAATTTTGCCAGGTATTTCCCCAGTCAGTCTGCCTGCACCCACAACGCTCCCTCTCCTAGACGAACGCCCCACCCCCCCAACTCTCACACCCTCCCACCCTTCCATGAATGTTGCTAAGCAACATGAGAGCCGGTGCATTTTCCAGCCAATCAAATTACTGAACATATTTTTCGAACTGTGTTAAGGAAAGGAAAGAGGACATCACTTTATTCCTATCAAACCCTCCTTCAATTATGGGATTTACACCTTGCAGGTGATCGTGGCCATTTCATCTGGCTGCACATGCACGCTTTAGAGAAGTAAGCCTTTGATCACTCTCAGTGCCGGTTCATTCCCAACATGTATCAGCAGTGCACCACTGGGTGGCAGCAGGATCAGTTTCTCTGTTACCACACAGGCTGCAAGAATTTTTTTACTGCTGTTGCTAAGCAATCCTGACTCTCGTGTCTTACCTGTGAAACATTTGTAATTTTTACAGATGTCCCTGACACCATTTTGTCTTTGTTTTCACCATTTTGAAATGCACCCCATTTTGAAAGGAAAGCAAAAATTTGCTTCCACTTTAAACTGTTCACATCCAAAAGTATGAACCTTCTGAAATATATTATCACAGCTCAGATCACTGCAGAGACAAAGCCTGTATGTTTCTGCAGGCAGAATGAATGATAGCCTCCATGTTTGGCTTAAATATTAGCCATGAACGGCTTCAGTTGACTTCATCTCATCGTGCAGGAGGCAGGAAATGTGCTCTTGAGTGATTAGGGCCAGCAGCTCTTGTCTTCCACTTTACCAGCAGTAGCGAGGTCCATACACTCTCTGCGCTGATACGTTGTGCAGCTTCCTGTTTTCTTTGTGCAGGAGATATTAGCACCAACCGCTTTGATGTTTCAGACATGATCCAGATGATCAAGTCCCATTCAAATTTTTCTTTATCATCGATTTGTTTTCTTTTTTTACACTCTCCAGGTCCCTGAGTCCCTCCCCCTCTCCGATCCCCCTGTGTGTGAGTCCCTCATCTCAGCTTTGGTTGCTGTGCAGATGGCTCTTTGTTGGTGCTTCACAATGGGTCTAAGGTCAGTGTGCCTCATGCCATCGACACACTCAAACTTCTCCACTGCAGCTGTCTTGTGGCTTTATTTATTTATAAAATGATTCTCCATCAAGTGTTGGGGCTGCTCATGTGTACACAGTTATATTGTGGTCTGGACTTAAGAGGAAGTTATAAAAACCACAGATGAAGCGTAGAGATAGCCTGGACCTCTGAGGCTGTAAACACGTTAACAGAGATCATGTTTTCAGAAAACACCACTCCTATTGTTGGCTTCACTTGGAATCTCCCAAACCCTTGTCGCATTTCCCATTTCTTAGATGAGTCCGTTGAAGACGAGCTTTGGAGCGTGACGTATCTCTGAAACAAACCAGACACCAGAATATCAGATCAGCCAGAGAAATAGAAATGCAAATCTACCATCTGTTCTGTGATCCCAAACCAACCCTTGTTCATCATTCAAGAGCTAATGTAGTGCTTACACATAGCTTAACCTTTAATGGTAATTCAGGGGGTAACAAGATACTATGTACTTTAAAAACAGGAAACAAAGAAACACTTTGGCAAGATCGCTCCAACAGATATGTGCAAATTACAGAATTTTAGAAAGTCACCTTTAATTTTAATGTGGACGTCATACAAATAAAACAGATTAAACACTCAACATGTTAAAGGATCATAGTTCTGTGACAATATACATACATTTATATTGCATGTATACACTAATGGTGATACCAGAAGCTTCAAAAGATCTTAATGTTTTGCCTGTGTGAGAACTAGCATGTTTTCTCATTGTCCAAAGTGAAATCTGCTGAGCACCACAAGGTTGGGCAGCAGAGGGCCGAGAGTCTGCAGCAGCAGGAAGGAGCAGGTAGACTGAAAGGCGGGAAACTAGAAGGAGGAGGAGCGTTTCTTGCCAGGCAGAGGGAATTACTGGAAATTTCCACTTTTCTCTGGCAAGACAGTTGCAGGGGTGGAGCTACAAGAGGTGAAATAAATAAGGTAGTGCAGTTGAACTTAAGCAGGGCAGGGAGAACCTCATTAAAGCAGCTATTTGTTAATTATTAAGTTTATAAAACCTAAAAGACATTTTTAACTTATATCCTCTGATCACTGACACCTGTGTTTCTGTTATGCATTACTGCATTTGTTTAATATACAGCACATGTTAGAAAATGCAATAAGTTGTTCTTGTAGGCCCTATGTTCACTTTTTGATATATTTTGGACAATAAATCGGTACAAAATATTATTATACAGTGGTCATTTTCAGTATACCAATCAGATTCCCTGATTTAAATAAACGAAAGTCATCACAAAAAGCACAGGATATGCAAAACCTATCTATGGTAAGATTGCAAAATAAGATAATACAAAATATAAAACAACAGACATGAATTTTTAATAGATATTATATATGTTGGCTGACTCTTTCTCTTTGTGTACGTTCTGTTATGCATGTGTGGTATTGGTTTTAAAGCTGTGTATGATGTATTATTTCTCCATTAGGAGGAGCAAAGTGCTTGCTGACAGACATGTTGCGCTGCAATCGGACACTGTTCATTGATTTCAATATGCTTGTCTTTAGCTGTGTTGTAACAATAAATACAAACGCACACACTAAATCTATGCATGTGTAACACATTTGTTCACATTTCCACATCCGCTGAATTTAAGTCAACTCTACGATGAACTCTTTGACATCTCAACCTATGTTTTGTGTACACAGTTTACTGAATACATGCAGAATCTTGGCTTCAGTAATGTGAGTACATAATACATTTACACATCATATCAGTCATCCTTTTGCCCATCTGTTCATCCATCTTACCATTTATTCATTTTCTAGCAGCTTTTCTGAGTCAAGGTCGCTGTGGCAACACAGTCAGCGGAGTCACCCAGGTGACCTTTTCCCCCGCAGATTCTTCCAACACCTCAACCAAGCGCTCCTGTGCCTGCTGGGAGATGTAGTCCCTGCGGCATGTCTTGAGTCTGCTCTGGGTTCTTTAGAGTCCTGCAGAGGGAGGCCCCCACTGGCAGTTTGAGGTTTCTCATTATAATTTTGGTCTACTACTTAAAGGTGAGGGTCAAAATAAAGATGAGCAGCCTAGACACATGCTTTATGGTACAGCTCTCTCTTCAGCACCATTGTGGAGTAAAATGACTGCAGTTGATGCATTTAACTCGCAAGACTTCCGCTGGCCAACTGGCTACTTTATGGTTTGGCCCTCCACTAATCTGAATGCGGATTAAAATTATTATATTATCGTGTGGCTCTTCTAGACTTTCAAAATGTTATCAGACTGACTAGATCAAATTCCAACAATGAAACGAGTCATGTCATGGGGGTAGTGGCGCTCAAGAAATGTATCCACTGATTTACAGACGTCTCTTTCACAATGTAAGTCTATGGGAAATAGTTGTTTTGGGCCCAGTGGCATCATGTGACGGACCATTACAACAAGTGTATTTAACAGAAAAACAGAACATTCAACTCAGAGTTTTTTCAGTACAACTAAAAACTGAACAAGACTTTTTAGGTGACAAAAATATTAAAATGAACTTTCATGAAGTGAAAACATACTGAAATAGTGACAGCTACTGCTTTTGTGAATCTGGGGTTATGTCATGGTTACATTAGTGAGCCAACATTGTTCCCGTGGTAGCGGCACCAACCTGTCATGCAAAGCGCCCACGCTCTTAATTATGTGTAACTGTAAGCTTTAATGACATTTAAATGGGTGAGTTATTTAAAAATTGACCTTCTGTACACTGTGAACGTGTTTGTTGCTACTATAAAGTTGGGCATTTTAACATGGGGGTCTATGTGGATTGACTTGCTCTTGGAGTCAGCCTCAAGTGGCCATTAGGGGAACTGCAGTTTTTGGCACTTCCATGTTGGCTTCATTTATCAGCCCAGGTATATCCGAACTTCTTCCCCTTTTTTGGGGGAGTATCCTGAGGCAAGGGATACACTGCATGCGTGAGCAGCACTGCTCAGGCGTAGTGTGGATGCTGCTCAGCGGCGAAACATCCAGAGATTCGGAGGCTTGCCAGTTTTTTCCGTTTAACGCGCACGGTTCTCATCAAAAACAGACGGTGAAAATGGTCTTTTGATAATCATATTAACATTATACCACCTTTTCACTATAGTTTAAATGTCTGGATCACTCAAAGACATGAAGAAATATAAGTACTCCTGTTTTACTCGCCATTTCCTGTTTCCATTTCAAAATAAAAGCACTCTGTGGACAGAATCCCTTCATTTGTTAACACAAAGCTTTTTATTGTGAATTATTATACATTATTATACATATTATTATACATGACTCGCTTTTAATTGTGGAAATACAGTAGATACAGCAGCAGACAGCCCTGCAGCAGCGCCACAGCACAACGCCGTATGTGTGAACACCACAAGCATGCGCGCCAAAGAAGTTCAATGAGGTAGCGGTCACACACTGCTCAGGCATGTATTGTGGCCTTTACCTCAGTTTGGGAGGTGGTAGTCCTCCACCTGGGAGCATCACAAATGGAGCCAAAAAACATCAGCTTTAATAACCCAATGTTAACAAAACATTCTCCAGATTCTGGCTGCGCCTTGATATCCTACCCATAATTATCACAGAAAGGGAAGGAGACAACAGCACATCCTTGAATACCATCTATTTCGAGCGCTTTAAAGCCAAGTGTACAGAGACCAAATGACTTGCAAACACCTGGAAACAGTAGCTCTGGCATTCTCCAAATCCTCAAAGCACCTACACTCTAATCCATGCAACACTGAAGAGACGTGTCAACCACAACCACCCCAACAATATCCAGAGCTGCAGGATTTCAAGATCTCTTGGCACTGTGCCTCTGAGGAGCTTTGGTTTACATGATGTGTGTTTCTGTAGACTCAGATACAGATTTTTTAAAATCATACTCTAATGCTGCATGTAAATTGATTTGTTTTCTTACCTGACTTTTGTTTTTTCAATTTTGTTATTTTGTTAAATATATTTTTCTGCATTAAAAGTTAATTTCACACACATTTGTTGTACTGTAACTTATTTATTGCTTACTTTTATACACACCTTTTTTCTTCTTTTTTCAGTTAGTTGAATCCTATGATTGGCTGCTGTGCTGACATAGTAGTCCCAAAGTGATCAATAAATAAATAATATTATAATAAATACCATATTTTTATGTTTTACTTCTGTATTAGTTATAAAACGCAAACAATTTATGCAAGGACAATTAATTTCACTATTCACTTTAACAGGTTCTGTATCAACATTAATTGTTAACAATTATTGTAATCAGAGCTTCTCTGTGGTTTGTTGTGATGAGTTGGTCTGGCTGCACGTTAATGGTACTGTATGTTTGCATCCCACTGGCTATCTCAATTTCACTCGCTTTGCACTGCACTCATATGGCACTTACCTACCAATATCGGGATAACGGCATTACAGAAGTGCAGCAACCCCCCCTTCGGTTTCCCCCTTGTCAACACCTTTAAAAAAACTTTTGTGGGCGCTTTATCGTCTTCACAATTGATTGTTTCGTCAGGCTACAGCATAGAGTACGGCGTTGGCTCTACGTTGAAGTGGAGCCTATGCCGTAGGTACAGCATCAATTCGACACAGAAGTATAAATCCCAGTTTAGCTGCTAGCTGCCGACTCGGACATCTTGATCTTGAGAGCTGCGTCCAGACAACTCATATGCTCTCAGTTCTGCACAGAGTCCCTTTAAGTGGAAAATGTATTGATCCCTGTAATATAAACTTATTTCAATGTCATATACCCATCCATATATTTATATTTTTATCTATTAATTTGTTGTTTTTATTATTGTAGCCTTGTTGTTGTGTTTTTAGTTTGATTGTTTTTCTTGCGTCTTTGTATTAAGTGATAGGGATGCACTGTTATAGTTCCTGTAATTTGTATCATAATGTCAAATAAAGTTTGAAGTAAAGATTATTAATGTTATACTTCTTGCACATCCTTAAAGACACCTCAAATTAATTGTTGCTTCTTTAACAATAGACCTTGTCTATATAGTTAACAGAAAAGTTGTAACACATGCATTGTGACTCTTGAGTCACTTTAGGAACATCCCTGTAATCTTTATTTAGAATCACAGTTGTGGGAGTCTTGCGGTGGCACTACTTGCGTACATGTTCTCACTATCATCAGTAACGGCTGTACTTAATTGTGTTAATTAGGCTAAAGATCAATAACTTTCTCCCTCATTGTTCATCTGACTGATGAGTGCCAGTGAGAAGTCAACTTTATGTTGTCCCTGTACTCTGCAGGATTTGCCTGAAAGCCAGCTAGACCATGCAGGACACTGCTGTTCAAAACAAAAGAGCTCAGTTTGCCCCCACCGATTCCTCCAATTATTGGGACCCTTCCCCCGCCTAATCCTGACCTCTGCTCTTTGATGGGCCCCCACTTAGCTCTGAGCACTGACATTCCTCAAGTCAGGTCAGCCCTTTGTCCTGAGGAAATTAAGGTGAAATTAAGGGGCTGAACTTCCAGTCCTACATCCTCCGACCTGTCTGCAGAGCGGGAACAGCTTAACATTCACAGAAATGTTTCCTCGGCGACGGAAACTGATGCAAAACATTGAATTTACTGTAAAACACGTGTCATTGTGAACACAAAGAAGCTTTTCTTTTATACAGTATTGCTTTCTGTGTTTCCATAACTTTGAATTTTAAAAAAAAAAACTTTTCCAGTTCCTACTTACGGAAAGTGTGGTAAACACTCCAATTGTTGGCAAATAACAGGTTTGTAAAAATCACCACATAAATTCTGTCTCAATTCAACTTTTCCTTCACTAGCCTACTTGCCGCAACAGTGTGGTTCACTTCTGTACCTGCAGAATGAAACAGGCTGCCCATAGATGGATTTTTTTTCTTTGTCACAAATCGGTGGCACATGGAAACATGTTGAAATGAGGAGGGGAAAAAAAATTAAAAAAAAAGAAAAAAAAAAAAGACAGGAAATGATCTCACAAACACTCCCCCTCTCTGATTGCTCCCATTTTCCAGTTACAGAAACAGAGTGAGTAATGCCTTCTGCTGCTTTTTAAACAGCTCCTCCGGTCCTCCTGTGGATCTACTGAAGAGAGTGGATGTTTCAGTGCTCTGCAGTCTCCACATGGTCTTCATTTCCAACATAAAAGGATATACTAAGATGAGTCCCTGTTTTCAAGTGCATTGACATGATGTCTTGCATTGCTGCTTTTTAATTTTCAGCCTCACAATATAAAACTAATGCTGTGTCGTGATTATCTCTTGTTCATTGTTCATGATCTCTTCCACACGTTTAACCAGAAGCTTTTGTATTGACATTAGCATTATTTTAATGTATTTCCCTCCTATAGTTATGGTAGAATGAGTCTCAGAATTAGTTAAAAACATCTTTATATGAGACAGAAAATAAATCTCAAAGTAACCAGCTAAGGCACTGACACACAACCCTTTGATTTCTGCATGTAATTACCGTCTTTATAATTATATTTCAGCTGAATGTGAGGTAAATGACTAAGAGGGCCTGGAGGCTTCTTCAAAATCAGTGGCTTGAATACTAGCATGGCATGAAGGAGATAAGTGAGGCAGCGTAGGATTAGGTCCTAGGAGGCCCTAAAATTAGAGACTGAAAACATACTTGTGTCAAGATATCCTCCTGGGTGTGTTGGGGCAAGTTAAGGATACAAACATCTAGAAAAACTTGAAATCCAAATTATGTGGAGCACACCCAAACATGTTTTGTAAACTAGAGTGCAATTTACAATGTTGCTCCGACAACCATCAGATAACTCCAGGTAAATGTTTTATGAAAATGATTGATGGCTGTGTGTGGGCGGAAACAGTGACAGGTGTGGCAAATAAGGTTGCTGACAGTCATCTGATTTTGTTGTAACTTCAGGAATTCTATTGTAGGTCAGAACATCATGGCACAAAATGTGTAGATGTTACCCATGATAAAAATAATACATTCATTTTGCTTTTTTTTTTTTTACTGACACTGAGACCATGTGTAGGCTTAAATTACAGAGTTCAGGGCCCACAAAGTTGTGTGTTGCCACTTCCTTTGGTTTAACAGTTGGATGAGCAGCAGCAAAGACTGTTCACCTCTGAAAGAGAAGAAAAACAGACAGTTTTGGGACACCAGACAAAACACTATCAAGACAAAATGCTTTTTAATTAACAGAAATAATGGAAAAATATATCTAGAGAAAAATACCATTTAAATCATGTTTTATCACTACACTTAAAATATGAATTGGAATGAATTGTATTTGAGAGGTGTCTATGTGGTCTGTAAAATCACTTCCATCTGTCATCAAGTGCCCCTGAACACACCATACTGTATTCATAGCTTGCATGCTATCATTTCTTTTTATTCTCTACATTTATATAAGTGCTCATAGCAATGTCACTTTGTATTTTCCCAGGAAATGAAAAAATCAATCTCGCCTTTATTAGTATTGTGACAATATCTGCATTTCAGTTCATGCTGTAAAGATTTTCACACATACGCACACTTACTGTACCACACACCACACCCCATTACAGCCTCTGACAGACTCACAAATCACAAAGCAACACATTTATTGCTCAGCCTTGCCTCGGCCAGTGTGTGGCACAAGATATTTTCCTTTCCATTGTATCAAATATTACCTCAACAGACAACTAGTTTCATTTACTGAGTGCTTTTCGATGACTGTACAAATACTTTAGCAGAAAATAGAATTAAAAATGACATTTATCAATTTATACATATTGATATTAAATGATTATTGTTCCAATTGCAATATTTGAATACATTTTAAATGTGTAAAGTGCATGTACAGCTCTCAGGCTATGCAGGTGTGTTGTGTCTTATAGATTTGTAATAGAATAATGAATTGCTGTGTGTTTAATATGCAAACTGCATTGTTACTGCTTGACTCCAATTATCAGGTTTGGAGAGTAGTGAAAGCGTAAGCATGCTTAAAGAGGAACACATTTCGTTAGAAGTGTTAAATATAGAAAGGAGGAGTGGCCGCAGTGTTTTCACATCGTCACATTAGTCCGTTTTGCTTGTAATTTGATACCCCCATCTCTGCGGAGAAAGAGCGCTAAGACAAAAGATGCCGACCGTGCGCATGTGTTTAGAAACTTTTACACTCCATCTGCTTAAGATAATATTTAGCCTTGAAGAGACTCTTTTCGGTTGTAATAACTTTGAAAGCGGGCGACTTTACATCCATTGTGCAAAATTTGGGTAAAAACCAAACGCAAACTGATGGGTAATAGAAAAAAGAACTCTGGTGTCTTTAGTGCAGCGCTTTAAAACAATTGACCAATCAGCGGTGAGATATGTAGTAGGCGGGACGTCTTGCGGAGATTGGCAGGATAACCCTCCAATCAGATACTCCGGTGGTCGACATTGACCAATCGTGTGCGGGCTCGAGCCGCTGTATCCAACGGGAGTGGATTTTCAACGAGCTCGAGAGAAAAGCGGAGAGGGGCAGACATCATTTCTCTCTCAGCGCCTTTGGACTAACGTTATCCAAACGAAGGCAAAGAGCCAAGAAATTAAAAAGAGAAAATCTTTTTCTGAACAGGATTATAAATATCTAAATTTATTTGCAAAACTAGCCATGGCCGACACAGCTGTTGATACGACCGCAACTGCAGAGGTTACAGCCAAGGTGCGTTTCATTCAGGTTTTTTTTTTACGTTTGAACTGTCGTGTTAAAAGATTTTGGGAACTTTTTTTCAAAGTTGTATTGTCTTGTTTAATTGTTTAGCTAGCTCAGGTTTAACAGCCGTCGTTAACGTGACGGTTAACGTTAGTTAACGTTGAGTTAAAACGGTAATTGGGGAAAATGACTAAATGACTGTTATGTTGAAATGTCACTTGTCGACAGCCATGCACTGTGAAGGTGACTTATTTGTAATTTTCGGCGTCGACAGCGAATTATTGTGTCTGGAAACTGAAACGTTTGTGATGTGGTTAGCTAAAAATGTCTTGTTGAGCAGACAAAGCGGTAGAAACGGTAACGTACAGCTGGTGAAGCGGAGCTGCTGCTGTGGGCGGGAAGCCACAGTAACGTTAACGTTACATTACGGGTGAAGATGAAAACGCTTAACATCGCCACTAATTATGTCCAACAACGTCTTCCTTGAATTAGACTTAACCCCCAGGTCTAGTAAACGAGCTTTCTTTTAATCAAAACCAGACGTGGTGTTTAAAAAAAACGTGCGGCTCTTCAGAATAAACTCTCCGCTGAACCGTCACATTGATCATAAGGCGTGCTTTTATTTTGTAGGAGCTGAAAGAGAAGAAAGAAGTGGAGGCGAAGGAGGAGGAGAAGAAGACCGACAACGGGGACGCACCTGCGAATGGCACAGTGAGTTGGAGACGAGGACCAGCCTCATGGCCTTTTGTCTTAGCGCCCCTCATCATGCAGGTGTCGCTACACCCGCCTCCCCCTCCTGTTCAGCTGCTCCTCCACACAGCGCTTTGTTTGGGTTGTGAAATGGCACAGATGTTAGCTAGCAAGCCTTTGGACGTTTCCACTGGGGTCTCTAGCTTGGTGGCTGATCCTCTGGGGAGTAGTAGGAGCTCCACACATGTCTTTTTATAGATGTCCCTAGAGGAGTCTTGTACATATAAGACTCTGGGAGGAATATTTCAAATATGCTTGGGAGTCATAGTTTAGATATTTTTTCTGTCTTTACTACACTGCTCATGCAATAAAAACCCAATTATCACATGTGATGTGAGCTGGACTGACATTTTCTCTCCTCTTTCAGAATGGTGCTGACCACAGTGACAAAGCGGAGAAAAAGGCAGAGGAGAAACACAAGAATGGAGATGGTATGTTAATGTAAAGCTGTATTTCTGTGTTCAAAAAGACTTGGAAGCAACAGTGCTCTACATTTCTCTTTTGTTGCCTTTGATTTGCTTTACACATTTCAGTAAATGGTGTCACCACATATGGCCTTGAGTTGGAGATGAAATTTTTATAAGATTAATTTTGTGACTGAATTACACCTAAAGTAAAGGATGTATTTTCTGAAGTGACATACTGTGTGTTACAGGGAAAGCAGAGGAGGCGCCCCCTGCTGAGGAGACTGATGCACAGCCTGTGAAGCGTGCAGCTGAAGAGGAGGAGGTGGGTTGTCACCAGGCTGAAATATAATTTGAATACTTTTTTTTTTTATTTTAACATGTTGACTAATCCGGTTAACTTGATGCCTTGCTAATGCTTGAAATATTTTCCCTCTTTTTTAAAAATAGGAGAAGGTGGAGACAAAAAAGCAGAAGACAGAGGAAAATGGAGATTCAAAAGAGGCAGAAGTGGAGGCTTAGGTCTCTGCCCTGCTACTTGTTTGCAGCACTGTCTTACCAGCCTGGTCAACATCGTGTTGTAGAGCTTGTGCTTTCTGTAGCTTTGAGGAAATATTTCTTTTTGTTTGCTCCCATGTTATCACATTGCACTGGAGTCCTGAAACAGAGTGGCCCTGCATCCTTTTTTTATGAAATGTTATTTATTGGTCTTTAAAATGAGCTTTTTTTTCTACTTGTACAAATCGGGCCACATCACAAGATCAGTTATTTTCATTTCTTGAGGTTTTATATCGGTATGTTAGAAGCACAATCTCTATTAAGTCAGTGCTGACCAGATGATTCATACATACAGGCAGCTGCTCACCTCCAAGGCTCATGTTGACCTCTCTCAGATTCACTTAAAGGACCAAAGATAAGTTTTAAGCAGGGGCTAATAGACAGTTGTTAGCATTATTAGTTGAGGCATCATTATTTTTTGTGTTGAGCTGCTAGTTAATCCTTGGCTTGGCTGCCCTGATAACATAACAGATGGTGCAAAATGAATAAAGGGGCTCTGTCTTGCGCCTCCATGATAAGATTCCTTGACCTTGTTTCATGGAGGCAGGATTTTGCAATGTTAATTACCCCCTCTTAAATCTTTAAGCTTTGGTCATTTGTTCTGTATGCATTCCACGCAAGTTTGTACCATTTATACGTTTTTGTTTTGTTTTTTCTTACGTTTTCAATGAGTTTTATGTTATGGCTGGGTAGCCCAGTTTTGTGTCCAAGACTGCCTTTTTCAGAACCAGAATGACATTCGGTTACTTCAGCCACTGCTTTGTATATTCTGATTAACAAATAAATTGTCTTTTTACTTAAAGGTATCTGATTTGTGTGTTTGTTACCTCATCATTGGTGCTTCTTTAAACCATGGCTTAATAAGGAGATGATGTCACTTGACCCAATTTTTTTCAGAACATGGAAAATGGCTGGCTTAGATGGAGGAAGGAACAGGAATAATCTCCCTCACTTGGTAATGGAAAAGGGTGCACAGAATCAATGGGTTGCTGTCTTGTGTCTCCAGCTCCCCCGTGTGGTGGACTTAAAGATTGCAGCTCATTATTTCAGAAGTCAGCTGGGGTGACAACTGGTAGGAGCTTCAAGAGAAAACCAATAACTGACACAGGAGTCCAAAATGGCAAAATGATCATTTTTAGTTTTAACTGAACCCTGAATAAAAGTAGCTTTTACAGTAACACTGCTAATATTGAGCAATTGGTGGTACCATATGACACAAAACTTGTTTGTTTTTTTTCTCAAGCAAGCTGCAACAGCATGATCCATACAGTTAAGTTTCCTCAGAAACGTAAGCATGGCGTGCATCCAGTCAGTCCAGGAGGCTTAAATAGTAGGCAATAATCAACATTCTGCTGAGGCAGCACTTATGACTTGTACCATAACGTTGGTGTGAACCAATCAATGAAACCAACACAATGGTAGGCTTCACCAGGTTATATAATAAAGTAAACCTTTGTTAAAGTCCTGAAGTCAGGCTCTGCGCCCGTGTTGAGGCTCAACAGACGAACATACTGCTGTATTCCATGGCACAACAGATGTATAAAATAAATTATATATGTACCATTGTGCTGATGAAGATAGCTTCTTTCGGATGGAAAATTAAATTATACTTCCTGTCAGGGAAGTTGGCTAACAAACGTAAGGACATCACTATACTGAGTCGATGGGCCGAGCGTGGTGGAGCAGAAGCCTACTACCTTTAGCATGCGCCCTAATGATGACATAAGCACTTGCTGCTGGCTCTATGAACCCCCACAGTCTTTTCTTTCAGTGTTGTCCAACTTCAGGGTTACCCATAGTTCACATGAGTCTTCTCCCTGTTTGCTGTTCCTCTGTTTTGTTCGGTTTCCGACTGAATGCTGATTCACACCCCAGTTTCAACTTCTCCTCTTCCTGATAATGACAAGAATCACTGTCATTATTACAATGGCATGGCCAGGAGTTAGGGTGACAGCTCGCGGCTGTACCATGGCTTAGTGAGGGCCCAGACAGAATTTGCCACCAGCACACATTTCTCTGTGTTTTTGAGCGTTTGTGTACGAGCATGTCGTCTTTTTTTGTCATGGCTATATGCTGATTAATTACTTAATTGGCTTAGTACTCATACTTGGGACTTGATTAAGAGTCACCCAGCACCAAAGTGTGAAATTTGGGGATAGCTCACTGGTAAGTCTCGTCGTAACTGGATTGTGTGGAAAGTGTTGTTTTTTTATTTGCTGTTAAAATGTGAACAAGCCCTTCAAGACTGTGATTAAGTGTTGTTCAGCTTCAAGTGAATATTAAGTGTTTGCTAAATTAAAGAGCTCTTGAATTGATGAAGGAGCGTCGAGTGTGAGTGGACACTGGCAGCACATTCGTTTAGTCAGAAACAAATCCTGCCTAAGGTGTGATGCTAATATGCTAACTCAGAGAAACAGGCAGGTAGACATTCCCTTGGCCGTGTGACCGAAACAAAACATTAACACAAGGCTTTGAGAGATTACATTGCAGCTCATGCAGACGTTAGGCAACTGATAAAAGGAAGAAAAAGAGGGGGAAAGCTGTGGTTAGCCTGTACGTACATGATCAACATTTCTATACTAAACACCAACAAGCAAGAAAAAGATGACGCACGATTTTACAGCAAAGAATCAGACAGAAGAACGGCTTATCTATTGTTAAAGAGGTCACACTCTTTCTCTCGCACACACACACGTTTCTCCCACATTCAAAAAGGTCACACATTCATTTGCAAATGTTAGGAAAAAATGCATGAGCACACACACTGTATGAACACACTGGTCATGTATACACATATTAGAGCAGTGGCCAATGTCTGTCTGTCTGTCTGTCTAGCTCTGAGAAGAGCAGCGCTGATCAGTGTGAAACAATATATGGAATTGTGCTGTACAGTGTGCGGCAGGATGTGCAGTGTGGGTTTTTTGTTGTCATATCAATGCTGTGATGGTCAACACACTCAGACACTAAGCGACAGCGTGAGAGCGTGTGCCCGTTCAGAGTGTGTGTGTGTGTGTATGCGTGAGGTAAAGTAAATTGAGAGACTTTTCTAAATGTGCACCAATAGTGGCTGGGTCTCGCTATCAGGGGGCTCACCCTCAGGGGGGGGCAGCTGGTACACCACGCAGAGGGAGGAGTACAGGCAGCCCACGAATGACATCAGGCTTGCAAAGTACATCACTCCCTGGGCCCCACCCACCAGTGAGGTCAGAGGTCCCATCGCCACAGAGACCAGGATCTGAGCCAGGAAGTACTGGCAGCTGAGCAGAGAGATGTCCACCCCCATCCCTCGTCTGGTTCCTTCTTCTGACGAGCCACAAAACTGAGAAACGTACGCAAACAGTTTAGGTACATGATCAATGTATGTAGTGCACCACAGATCACAACAGCGTTGGATGAGTGGGTCAACATTTATGTGAAATGTGCTCATTCAATTTAGTTACCGCTCATGTCTGTACGCATAATATGAAGCTGCAGCTAGAATCTTACTAGCTTAGCTCTGCATTAAGACTGGTAACAAAATCTGGCAACCGGCACCTCTAAAGATCAAGAAATAGTCACACTTACTTAGTTACACTTCTGTTATCGTACAGATGGGAAATAAGGAGTTATATCATGTCAAGTAGTGAGCTTTAGTTTTGTTTGCTGTTTCCAGTCTTTGTGCTAAGCTAACTGGCTGCTGGCTGTGACTAAACTAAATCTCATCAAGAAAGCGAATAAGCGCATTTCCCAAAACCTTTATGTATTCCTTTTGCAGGGTAACTTAATCATTTCTCACCCTAGACCATATTCACTCATGTTTTTGTGTCTAAATGACTCATGGGAACAATTTTTGAAATTGGTCCAGTATTGAGCGACAGGTCGGCAGCCAGTTGTGGCAAAAAGGCTGCAATGTAACCACTCAGGGCAATCGTGCGTCGTCAATTTTCGTCCACTAAAAGTGCTCGTTTTTGCCACTGACAGGCTCATATTGCTATATAACTGTCTGAAAACATTATGGAAGTTTTTTGTTAATTAAAGAGTAAGATCTTTTTTGTTTAACAAGACACAGCTCTGAAACTGTCACCAAACTCACCAGACTCCATTTAAATTAAATATTTTTATCATCATAAAACAATTCATTTAAAGTTACCAGAAGCAAACTGAAGCTGAAAAGTTGTCTTGGTTCGTCTTTCATTGTTGCAGCAATCACCAACTCTGTTTTTTGTTTTTCTAATTAGAATTCCAGCAGTGTACCGTGGTATGGAAATTGATGGTTATCTTACAGTATAAAAAATGGTTTCAAGTTTCAATTATAACAAAGCATTTGTACAAAAAAAGAAAAAAATAACTTTAAATTCTTTTAGGGTGCAGTGGTTAGCACTGTCACCTCACAGCAAGAGGGTTTCTAGTTCATCGTTTGAACCCCGGCTGCTGTGTCAGCGTGGGTTTTCTCAGGGTACTCCAGCTTCCTCCCACAGTCCAAAGACATGCAGGTTAATTGGTTGACCTCTGTAGGGCTCCTTTCCATAATGTTGTCAGACACTTACAATAACAATCTGAGCCTGTCAGTGGCAAAAACAAGCACTCTTAGTTGATGTACATGACAGTGCCTTATTTCCTCAAGTGATAACATTGTAACCTGTTTTGAGGCTGCAGCTCTCTCCCTCAATACTGGACCAGTTTCAAAATGATTCTTGCCATTATTCACTTAGACACAAAAACATTGTTCCTGGTCAATACCATGAAGCAACTATAATTACATGAGTTCCATATCCAGATACTGACCTGAGGGCTCTGGTAGTATTCACACAGCAGAGAGTAAGGCAGCGTGCATAGAGAGGAGAAGAGCACCCCATAGGTGACACAGAGAGAAAGTACCACGTAGATGTTGGTGGACAGTGTGGCCAGGCCCGTGCCCAAACCAAACGCCAGGTAGGCAAAAAAATATAGAGTGCGAAGAGAGAAACGCTCCTCCAGTTTCTCCAATATGGCTGAAAGGTGAAGAGGAAACGCAGAGAGGAACAGAAGGCACTCGTGTAAAGCTTGTCAAGGAAAGAAAGACAGAGCTGCAGTAACATCCAAGACGTGTTGGGATTGTGAGTGTAGCTTACCTGAGTAGAAAGCAGCACTGAATGCATAGATGCACATGCCCCAGCAGCCCATGCTAACACCAGCATTATACCGTTGATAAGCCTCGGAGTCGTGGGGTGCCTTGGGGTCTCCATCAAACACAACCTCCCCCATGAAGTCAGTGTAGAAGAGCAGCATGCCTTCAAAGGACAGCCAGCCTATAAAGAGCATATAAATATCAACTCTGTTAATATTTAATACAGACAGACAGACAGACAGACAGTTTTTACAGTGTTGCAGGGTTTTATGTGCAACAAAATTTAAACAGCGATAATCCTCACCCAGAAAATGATTAGTGCATAAACTTCGCAGAGAGGGAGGCATCCTGTAGATGGCTATACACAGCAGCTTCATCGACATCTGCGATTCTCCTGTCTCCACATTCTCACTCAGATCACTCTCATAGCGCACGCCATTCAGCAAAATGTTTGCCACCTTCATCAGAGGAAAAAACACACACGCTGTATTTAAATATGCTGCGGTGGCTACTGACTAAACAGCTTTTGTCAATTTCAAAATATGCGTCCCGACCTGCTGGCTGAAGGTCACCGTCCTCCTGCGTCCGTTCTCCAGCCCCACAATCTGGGTTGCCATGGGCTCCTCCATTAGTGGAAGACTCTGGGGTCGCTTCAGGATACCAGCAGAAGAGCCCCGGTGTGACCCTGCACCGGGGTGAGCCCCAGCTGTGACCTGAGATGCATCTCCCTCAGGCTGCGGCACTTCTGCGTCCTGAGCTTCCCCAGCTGGATGGGACACCACATCAGGCTGAGTCTGTTCCGCAGGATGGCTCCCTGCTCCCTGTGTAGACTCGTCAGGAGGAGGGGAGTCCCCTGGGGGCAGGGGTGCAGCGGTGGAGTTTGGGGCCAGGGCCTGTGGTGTGTGCTGACCTGTGTAGCAGTTTATGAGCACACTGTCTATGTAGGAGGTTCCTAATGAAGAGGCAAAGTCATTGATGCCTGTGAGTGAGCTGTCCCTACTGATGAAGCTGCCATATTTTGGGGTGAGGGGGCTCAGGGGTGATATGGGGCTGGTGAGGCCAGCACAGAGGCGTGCATTGGCACTGCAGGAATGGGCGAGAGGGTCAGAGTTGTTGTGAGACTTTGAGAAGTTGTAGCTGTACAGACCCTCCTCATCTTCCTCATCCAGTCCCAGAGCTGATCCAGGGGGGACAGGGGGGGAGAGAGGAAGAGGCAGGCTCGGGCTTTTTAGATGGTTTTTGCTGGAGTTTTTGTTCGGCTGGCTCTTTGGTAGGGGCCGCTCGGGGATACTCATCAGAGTCATGGCTGTGGCGAACACCAAAGTGATACTCGTGAACATGTATATGACCCGCAGTTGACCTCCCATCGACCTTCCAAACTGTGTCTGGTCCCAGTTGATCCCACCCACAATGTAGCCAAATCCACCTCCTAGACCTGCAGAGCAAAATTAGAAAACAGAAATATACCGTTTGCTTTGAAAGCTGTCTGTTTTCTCCAAATTAGCTTCAAAGAATTCAAGTTATAGCTTCAGCTGTATAATGATAAAGTAACCCCTGACTCTGTGTCTGTGTAAAGTGTGTCTTACCTGCCAGTAGTGCGTGGATGTTCAGCCCTCGATCCTGGTCCTCAGGGCTGCACACATCCATCATGTAGGCATGGCTCGGGTTGTCGGCTGAATCAGCGCTGAAGTCCATCAGAACCACACCGCACACTGTCAGGACAATCCCCCACTTGTGATTTGATGCAGTGTCAGCCATCACACCTCCAATGTCCCGCCCGTTCAGCACCAGGGTTAGACCCAGCAGAGCCCCTGTGAGGGAGAAAAGCAGGTTTCAACAGAAACTCCACCGATTTTACAGTCAATTTAATGTCCTCTGTAGCTCTGGAGGAGCTTTTTCAAGTCAGAGGAAAATATTCAAGAGACATCAGCAAGGTATTTCAGTGCAAGAGTACAAATCATCCCCATTTAAAGGTTGGGAAAGATTAAATATGTGCATCAAGCTGGATTATGGGAAGTGTCAAATTCAGTGTTTATGCTTCATGTTATGTAGGCCTACTAATAGTCAGGATATCTCAGCCTCTGCTGCATCAGTTTTGACCATTATAACCTCTGACCCCCTCTGTGTATACATACTCACCTCTGAACATACAAATTTACTTACAGTCTTGCAATGCATGTACATTTTACTTCAGCCAATTCCTGTTCAATGCTGTCTATTAATGCAACTACTAATTAATATCACTTTACTTCACATTTTATTTGTTTTTTTCCCCCTTTATTTTAACCTGCACTACTTTATATCCTTATATCTAGATTCTCTTTTTGTTTCTACTTGTGTGATTTTATCATTATCATTATTTGTATACGTATTTACATTACAGTGTTGGAGGGAGTCTGTGACCCAAGTTTTTCAATGGCAACAAATGCTCTTGTAATTGTAGTCATCTGACGATAAATAACTTTGAACTTAGTCTGTCTCTCTTAAAGGTGAAGTCAGCAATTCTTGATAAAGATAGTTATTTGAGCTCGACATCTAAACAAATACACTCGTCCCGCCGTACACCAGATTTACCGTCCACGGTCTTTCCCCTGTCCTGTACACGATCACGAACGCTCGACTGTTAGGCAGAAACAGTGTCGTGTCCTTTGTTTGTTTCCCGTTTAAAGCACCAGGGCTGTGTATGCACACTGGATCTTTTAAGGATATTTTTGGGGCTTTTTTTGCCTTTATTTGATAGGACAAATTTTGCGTGAAAGGGGATGAGGGAGTGGGGATGACATGCAGTGAGGGGCCGTGGGCTGGAATCGAATCCTCGGCTGCTGCGGCAAGGACACAGCCTTTGTACATGGGGCACCCACTCTACCAGGTGAGCTAGTGGGTGCCCCGCATACTGGATCTTTTCCAGTGCACAAACAGAGTGGACAGCGAGTGGACCGTGAGGAGTTACTCGCTGGATTTCGTTTTAACACTTTACTGATGCATGTGCAATGAGGGTATCACAATTAAACCTGGAAAGGTCACAACAGCCAGGGATTTTAAGAAAGACAAAAAAACCTAATAGAACAACCCCTCACCTGTACCTGTCACCCCCCTGCCCCATTAAAAAAACTGGTCTATCATCCAAATTTACATGCAATTTTTTGCACACGAAAAGGCACGTGGTCATGACAGATACCAGGCAATTTAATGCTTATAAATCCTAATCTGGTGGAATTAAAGACAAGTTCTATATATGTCAGAGATGATTGCCACCTCTTATAGATTGGGTCTGTTGATCCTTTCAGAGTGAACATAATTTTCTCCAGCTGGAGGAAGAACATTGTGTCACTGAGCCATGTAGAGTGTAGAGGCAGAGTGGGAGGTTTCAAGGACAAAAGTATGCATCTTCAGGCCAGAAGCAATAAGAGAAAGTAACATAGATATTCACTGTATTTGACAAAAGGTGTATTGGATTAGAATTGCTAACTGCACCTTTAAGTCCTCAAAATTTATACAAGTAGACTTACATGCGTACTTACATTTAGTGTTGTACTTACTAAGCACAATACTACATTTCTTACCTATAGCCAAGGCAAAAATAAAAGGTCTCCTTCGTCCAAACCGGGATGTACAACGATCACTCCATGCTCCAAGGAGAGGCTGAACGAGGAATCCTTTAAGACAAAGACAAAGGATGAAGGCAGAGTCTTAAATAACTAGCCCATACCCATTGGTAGCTTTGTCACCTTCTACCTATGCCAATCCTCAATGCCTATGTGCAGTTTCACATAGATTGACCACGTCAGTGAGTAGAAAAACGTGGGACAGACAGAATGACTGACTGACAGAATGACACAGTGACAGTTTCCGTGATTATGTACAGCATACCATACCATGACTCAGTCATACCAAAAATTAGAAAAAAAAACCCCAAACACTGGGCCACAGGGGGAGCCACAGCGATCGGTCACATTTTAGCCATTTTTAAGCATTTTTCTGTTGTTATAGCGCCACTCAGTTGCCAATTAGAGTTAATTTTCTCCAGTCACCTTGAGGCGTCCTGTTCTACATGTCTACCAAGTTTAGTAAAAATCAATATGGCGGTTAGGCCTAGATAAGAAATTAGCTCTCTAGCGCCCCCATTTTGTTTGATGGGGTCAATAATGGAGGGGTCCCCTCAGATTATGTGTGGTCATATGCCTACAAAGTTGCGTGGTGATGGGTGAAACCCTTGAGATGTTATACACCTTTATGTGATGAGCCACGCCCTCCGCAATATTCATTGCCTTATAGAAGCTCAGTTTTAGTAAGTTTTCCAACTTTTGCCAAGAGGGAACTTTAGATATTGGTCCCTAGATTATGTTCACCCAGTTTCATGCAGATCGCTCAAACTTCCTAGGAAGAGATCCATTTGAAGTGTTTTTCAAAAAATTCAAAATGGCGGAAAATCTATATAAGCGGAAGTTATGGGTTCTTGAGGCAAATGTGTTCCTCATGAGGAGAGGCATCTCTGTGCAAAGTTTCATGTCTCTACGACATACGGGGCATGAGATATGCCCATTCAAAGTTTGCAATTTCAATCGGTTGCTATAGCGCCCCCCTTTGGCCAATTGATGTAATATTGCTTCATTCGCATCCTCCCATCAACCTCTAAAATTTCACATGGATTGACCAAGTCAGTGAGGAGAAAACGTGGAACAGGCAGACAGACACACACACACAGAGTTTTCGTCATTATATAGTAAGATGCACAAAATTATTGCTGCTGAAAATGACATGATCATTTATCACATGTGTCCACCAGGTGGTCACCTCGCTCTGCTGTTCACTTACCCAGGATGGGACTGATAAACCACACCAGGCTGTAGAACTGATCAGGTAAACCCATCTGTAGAAGCACAGGAGTCACATACGCTGTCTCCATGGCATAGCTAAATTCAATACCAAACAGGATGCAGCCATTGAAGAGCAGCTCTTGGAAGGTGCGCCTCGGGGGAAGCTCACTGAGGTCCAGCTGGTCCAGGGGACAGGGTGTGTTGGGCGGTGGAGGTGGCGAAGGTCTTATCAGCTTCCTGCGCTTTGGCTGTCTTTGGAAGTTGTTGGCTCGGTGGCTGAGGTGCCGAGTGGAGGACGTGGGAAAGCTGACAGTTTTGGGGAGTGAGCTCCTCCAGAGACCTTCCTGAGCTGTGGATAACCTCCCTCCTGGACTGGCCAAAAGGGGGTCACTGGGGGTGCCCATGCCCGGAGATGACATCTCTCTCAAGCCAGCGTACACTGCAGCATGTCAGAGGGTGATGCACAGTGTGAGGTTAAAACTTGTTCTGGGTTGATTTGTCACATTAGAGGTCATTCAAGATCATCACAGTGTAGCACAGCGGTCACATGAGTAACTTAGAGCTGCTGATGGTTATGTAGTGCTACCAAGAGGACACTGCAGTCATCAGCAGACAGCAGCGATGGCACAGCAGTGATGGGCACGACGCACTGCAACCAATGCGCATGTTAGTGTTGTGCGCAAAGCCCATGTGCTCGGCGTGGCTGACTACAGCAGTGTAGTATGCGGCACAGCTCTCATGAAGCCTGTTTCCATTTTAATATTTCATGGAGGAAGCTCAAATCGGACACAATGGAGCCGCGGGGGCTTAAAACGATGGCTTTAGACACAGCTACAAGGATAAAGAATCACTGTCGCTCATATTTAAACTAAACATTTGACCATGATAGATCCTTTATGTCGCCACGCAGCCGATCGATTGCTTTTTTATCCTTTCTTCTAATGATCCTCGATTTTCATCCTCGACTTTGGCATTTAACTCTTAAGGTGAAGATCACACAATGTGTCAGAAGATGAGGCAGGCGTGCAAACTGAAACGTGAAAGATGATAATTACCTTATCGGGGAGGCTCGTCATTTATTGCGCCATACTGTGTCGGTAAGCACAGCGAGCATTATGGTTTATGAAGAAAAAAACCCGTAGGATGAATTACAGGAGTCATGATTGTTGTTTTGTGTTTTCCTTTTCATGCAGTCATCCCCCCGCTCTCTCCTCCGTCCCTTCTCGCTCCCCCTCTTCTCCTCTCCCCCTTCGCTTCTTCCTCCCGGTCTCTCCCCGTGACGTCACGCCCCTCCCTGCAACATCAGCACCGCGGACAAAAAAGAAATTAAAATAAAATAAAGTTAAATAAAATAAAATAAAGTAAAATTAAATTAAAAAGTTAAATAAAATAAGATAAAATGAAGTAAAATTAAATAAAATAAATAAAAATCTATTCAATGTACTTAAGAACTGAATTTAGATAATATCAGTAAGTCAATGATTATTTGACTAACTATTGATTTTACGTAAAGGTACACAGGTAGATGTTTCTCTTTGAGGCACTAGGTTGCAATCTTTTTGTTAGATATATAAGACATGTTTCACTTACTGGGGGAAATAATAATAATAATAATAACGACAACAACAACCTTTATTTATATAGTCAAGGCAAGGCAGCTTTATTTGTACAGCACATTTATATTATATTAACATTTATATTAAAAAAGAATATTTAATATTAACATTACTTAATAGTAATATTTCACTGTAACATGTGATAGTAGATTTTTTCTGTAACCGCATTAAATGTGATGTGGGTTTTTTTTTTGCTATAATGCAATATGTTTTGACCTGTTTTACATGCTGTATTTTATTGTTGTTTTAAATTTTTCTAGGATGCCTTTTTACAGCAGGCGATGGGAGTGCTGAAAACTAGGTACATTTACATTTGTTAAAATGTTGATTAATGCACACTGTCCCTTTTCTTAAATAATAAATAAATACATTTCATATGCAAGGGCAATTCCATGTGCTTTACTGAGCAATACAATATAAAACATAATAAGGTATACAGAAAGGAGGAAAGAGAAAAAAGATATAAAAGGCAAATTTAATTAGGCTACTTAATGAATTACAATTTAAAAATTCACCATTAAAAATAGCAAATGTGCAGACAAGAGGTGCAAAGATAAAAAAAAAAAAAGATTATTTAAAAGTGAGTTCAAAAATAAGGTTGCAGTCAAAAAAAAGTAAAAAAAAAAAAAAAATGTTTTTAGCTTTGGCTTAAAAGTGGTCAGAGTCGGGGCACGTCTAACATCATCTGGGAGGTTATCCCAGGTTTGTGCTGCATGATAACAAAACGTGCTTCACCATATAGTGCTTTTCAAAACAAAGTTATAAAGTGCTGTAAAAAAAATAATAATAACAACAATAATAATAATGATAAAAGACAATGATTTTTTTTTTTTTTAAAACTGCTGTATCATGGGGCAAAAAGAGCTACATATGAGAGTAAAATAAGAAAAAAATTTAAAAAAGCAATAAATAAAATTAAAGTTAAGAGAATGAATTTGCATATAAATAGGTTTAATAACCCACCAAACTTTATTTTAAATTCTAGTAGTAATGCTTACGATTTCGGATACTAAATTAACCAGGCTCTACTACACATAAAGAACAAGAAAATATCAAGACTATGAATTAAAATGGTGTCTTGGGTTTAAATATGAAACATCGTAGAGCTTCACTTGAAGACATATTCAGAATATAAAAATGTTAAATAGTGTAAAAGAAGACTTTTTTTTTTACAAACTTATGGGGAAAAGGGAAGGTTAAATACATTGCAGCTGTTTTTTTTGTTTTATGTATGTAATTATGCCAATTATGCATGTATTTCTCACTTCAATTAAATTATGTACCCTTAATATAGTGTGCTAACATGTTTTGACGCATTTTTTTACTGCAACAGTGAATTGTAGAATAACATAATTTGTGATAAAAATGTGACTCAAATAAATAAAATTTATGACATCGAAAAATATGAGCCTGCAAGATCAGTTAAATACATCCTAACTAAGCGTTAAATAGGATGAAATTATCCCTGAGGAGACTGTAATGTAACACTAAAGCAATACAAGTCTAATTCAGCCTAAGATAATAGTATGTAAAGGAAGAGACAGATATTTCACAAGGCCCTGTCTTATTATTTTCAGTCTGGTGAATCTGGCAATTTTTCAGTGACAGCCTACAACAGAATATAAGCATGTGTAACTGGTGCATTTCTTCAGTCAGTGACAGTGAGAACAGGTGAGCATGATTAGATCCATGGTACACCTTTTTTTTCACAGAGGACATTTTGACCTGTCACAGTCAGGAGAGCACAGGTGTACATAATGTATTTAATGATGGCAATACCATTTAGCTGCTTTGATTTCAGGTTCCCAGTTTTGTGCGTGCCTGCTCACTGTTATTCCCACTGAAACACTAAAATACAACAGAGCCATCATCAGTGTTATAAGTAACACCCGTGCTTTCACCACTATGACCAGTCCAAATGTGTGTGCTGTGAGAAAAGCCTATTAGCAGTGAGAGACAGAGCGCTGTCAGTGTGTAGGAGTGAGGCTCCAATACACCCTGTTTCACTTCTGACATTTTGACTTGTCCTCACAGGAACAGCACAGGTGAAACAAATTCCATTAACGAGGTGTCAGTTCCATCAAGTGTTCCAGTAAACCAGTGACAGTCAGCCAGCGTGCACAATACTGGGAGCCTGTTTGCTCACCTAAATAGAGTGTAGTCTTTTTTTAATGCTATCAGTTACTCATGTGCCATGTCCTGCTGTGAAATGCAATACACACACTCATGAGTGTGTGTTTGTGCCCATACAGAAAGTGTGATTGTCAGCAGTAACAAACATATTTTAAATTAATATATTTGTTATTCTTTATTCTGTGAATGGTTTGTATCAGCCTGGCTCATCTTATGGTGACCTGAGCAGACGGGTTCAGTTAGACAAGGCTGAGAAGGTGAAGGTCAGTCTCTGGTCAGTAGAGTGGGTGGCAGATTTCTGTGAAACTGCAGGTAGTAGCTGCTGATTTTTTCCCCTCTTGAAGTTGTTTTTGTTGAACTATTTGGGTCTGTGCTCGTGTTTTATGAACATTTTTGTAAATCTTGGCCACATTTCTTACAATAACTGCTGCTTACACTGCTGTTTTCTTAAACATCCCCATTATAAGGTTTCCAAGCAACATCTGCTGCCCTTTATTTGGATGGATGGATGGATGGATGGATATTTTATTTCATAAACGATAACAGGATATACAGAAACTTACTTAAGTCATTTTTTGACTAGCCACCTTTGACAGCACCATTATCTCTTGGATGAGGTCAGGTAAACTGGGACATGGGGTAAAATGGGACAAATAATGACCTGTGTCTACATAGTGTTTTTCTTCAGTAGAAAAGCAGTGGCAGGGCACCAGGGAGCACTTCACCCCAGCACCCCATAAAGAAGTGCACCCAGCACTTTTTTTAAAGACATGCTGCACATGGGTTTTGTTTCTATGGCAAGAACATCTTGACACTAACGTTAACTAGGTAGCTACTGCAAAGCTACATCAACAGATGGTTGACTATACAGTTAACAAACTTACAACAGTACCGTGATAAAAGCACAACACAACACTCAACAGCATTTTATTAACTGACTTATAGCCAAAATATTTTCACATTACACTTTACTTTTTATGGGAAAGGGTTTTTAAGTACTTAATGCATTCAGGTAAAATGGGACAAAAATTAAACCAGCAAGATGTTAAGCTACCAGGTGCCATAAAATGATGAGTGTGTTTATATTTTCGTCACCTAAAAATTTTAAAGATGATGCAGGGAGTCAATTCAGCCACAATAGTCCAGAATTAGCCATCATTGTTACACAAGCACACACGCATGTCCATTGCAGACAATATGGCATAACAGTGAAAGCATGGCAGAAAAACTAGACAATCTTTTTCACATGTTACATGAATGATTTAAAGAATCAATGACTGAACTGATAAATGAATTTACCAAAAAAACAAACAAATATGACTATCTCATTTTACCTTACCAGCTGTCCCATTATACCTGAACATGTGAGGCTGGGGCCTCAATGTGTCTGAAGGTTTAAGGTCTCTAAAATAATTTGCTTGGCAACACATTTTCTTCATAGAAATAAAACAGAAACACATAAGTTCTAAAAATAACACTGAAAAGTATTCAGAGTTTTAGGTAGAGTTCTTTGTAGTCTAGGCTCCCAAAAAGTGTCCCAAATTACCTGACTTCACCCTAATCAACTTGTAGTAAGATCTGGCCTGCAGGTTGTCCAGCTTCCTCCAGGAGAGATAGAAACGTCTAATGTACAAAAGAAATATAATACATAGAAACAACACCCCATCCAACATTTGTATGTGGGGCCCGTGTAAATTAGCTGAAAAATGGGCCCTACATGGGATTGTCCAAGGGTTCCATAATGGTGCCCACATGGGTGTTTTACTCTAGTAGGCCCAGGATAACATGCCCATTTTGAACCCATACTCACTTGGTACCCAGGTAGCTGTAACATAACCCATTGGGGGCCCACTTGGGTGAACCCACCCACCCATGTGGGCAACTGGTAAGAACCAATGGATAATCCCATATAGAGCCCATTTTTTAAGCTTCCTTACTAACCACATGGGGCCCACATACAAATGTTGACTGGGATGTGTCACTAAAACACAGAAATAATACTTTTGTTACTATCTTTATGAACTGATTTCTTTTTTGGGGGGGTTAAGGACAGATATGTGAACATGTTTTTAATCAGGCTACAATCTTGAATTTCAAAGTTATTAACAACAGATGTTAGATAATGGTAAAAATGTGCAACATTTCCATCTGAACTGGAGTAGAAGCATCAAGTGGCACAGAGAGGGTGAAACAGTGGTCGAGTAAATGTCAACTACTAAACAGGTTAAATTATAAAGCAGAAGAAAATGGCTCTGGTTTCCTCAGGGGTTAATAGCAAACAGACAGACGGGACAACACTAACAGCTGTAGAGAACAAACAGAACCCATGCAATAAACCTCATCACCTTTGAGCTCACCTGTACCTACCACACCTTACGCAACCTGCTTTGTCTCAAAACTTACATTTTCAAACACTCCGTCAGCAGTCTGAGTCTACACTAAAACCGGTTTGTCGTGCGAGCTGTAGACAACCAGTTAACGTGAACAAACAGCACTTTATTTGAAACAAATACACTTTGTGTTGATTTTAGTGGTGAAATCCATGTGCCTGACAGCCACCACGAAGTCCCGCCTTCCTAACACACATTGCACGCTGTGATTGGCTGAGGCGTCAGCACTGATGGAATCTGATTGGACGTCAGCGCTCAGTGGGCGTATCAGGATGCAGATGTTTTGCAACTGTTGTGCTCGCGTTACTCAACCATCGTTACTATAAAACTGCACACAGGAGAGACTGTGGACTTCTTGTAACGTTGTTCAGCCGGTGTTTGTGTAGATTAATAGTTAAAATGGCAAACGTGGACCTCGCTCGGGTTGGGAAGAACTTGTTGAAGTCCGCTGACACAGGAGAGGTAAGCTGTAAAGCTGGACTACTCTGTAGTTAAACAGATACTACACCCGTTTGAGCTTTCCTCCTATTATTAATATATATATTCTGTTAAGTGGTTTGTGTTTAAATGTGCTCTCTTTAACATAAAGTGCTGTTAGACACCTGTGCTCCCAGCTGAGAGTATTAAACCTGCCATTACCTCACAGCACTGAGATAATTGGTGTCAAATGAGGCCTCCAGGGTGACATAATGAAGGCGCCACATTTAAATATGAATTATGATATTGCTCTGTTTCAACCTATGATGTATGATTTCACTGCTAACACATAAAATCAGTAGGATCTGCCTACACCTATCCCCCATATGCTACCTGTGCGTCACCTGCTCTGTGGTCTCACTCACAGATGGATCAGGGTGTCTGCAGGTCCTTAGAAAGACTTAAAACGTATTAATCTGATTTTATAAATATTAGGCCTTAAAATCCATTAAATTTTGAATAGGTGTGAATTGACACAGACATTTGATCTAATTTTACTCACCAATTTTTCAATTTCTTTTTCTCAAAATGAGTCAAGCTCATCTGTGTGACAGTCCACATTTCTGGTGGTACTAATCTTTAACCCTTCCACTGAACCTAATACTGTACTCTAAACCTAACTCACTCTAATAACCATATTCCTACCAACCACACAGAACCAAATTTACTGTATATGCTACTTACCTTTATACTTACCTGCAATACTTTCATTCATTCATTCATTTTCTGTAACCAGTTATCCTGTTGGGGGTCACGAGGGAGCTGGAGCTCATCCCAGCTGTCATTGGGTGAGAGGCGGGGTACACCCTTGACAGGTTGTCAGACTATCGCAGGACTAACACACAGAGAAAGACAACTATTCACGTTCACATTCACACCTATGGGAAATTTTAGAGTCAAAAATCAGTCTTAAATTTGTGTAAAAATGATCTTGAAAGGGTCCTGAAAAGCATTGAATTTACCTGTAGACATCCCTGATGGATTACTGAACAGGCCTACTGGGCACAGGCGGAGACTTAAAATGACCATTCATACCCCTTTTACACCAACATGGAACTGAGTCCAGTCCCATTACTGCACCTAATTTTGAACCATCCAGAGCATTTTAACTAAAAATATATTCAATCAGAACTCAAAAAGTTGGTTCTTAGCCAGAACCAAAGGAGAAAAAAAAATAGCAGGTTTTCGTTGACCTGAAGTGCAACCTGTGACATCAGTGGGCATGTCATATTCTACAAGTTGGAAAGAGAGCACAGAGAGGGCAACAATGGAGGCGTCAAGTGAGAAATCATCAGATAAAAAAAAGTGTACAGTGGTCTCATGAGGCTTGTTTTGTGTAAAAACAAATATCTGTAATAACAGAACAAATGTTCCCAGGTAATATATACAGTCTGTGAATACACTGCTGTTTACTTGTGTTGTGCATTGTGCAACACCCTCCATCGATGATACATCCTTGATAACAATGGTTCCGTGCAAAATTGGTGGAAACGTGGGCTGGTTTGCAAGACAGCACCAAGGTTTCAAGAATCATAAACAGAACCGGTTCAAGAACCAGAGTTAATTTGGTGGAAAAGGGTTATAAGAGGCTCAAAAGACAGCAAAGTCATGAAAAGAAACTGCCAAGAGACACAAAATAACCACAAAAAATGGGCAAAACAACCTCAGAGAGACACAGAACAACTACCAAGAGACACAAAACAACCACCAGGACACACAAAATCACTATAAAGATACCAAATTAACTTAAAAAGGGATACTTAGTCGCCCCAGTAGTACAAAGGCAATGTCCTTGCTGGAGCGGCCGTGGGTTAGATTCCATCCTGTGGCTCTTTCCTGCATTACATCCCCTCTGTCTCCCCTTTCACACTTAATATTGTCCTATTGATTGAACGCCAAAAAACATTGTTTAGAAAAAATACCTCAAAGAGACCTTGTTGACTATAAAACAACATAAAACAACCACATGGAGACACAAACCCACTTAAAGACGCACCATGATTACAACTACATAGTGACACAAATCACCACAGAGTCTGTGTGTCTTGCTCCAGTGCATAAGAGGTGGTGTGGCCCTGTATATATCTGTGCCCAGGGACCCACTGTCTCATAACCTGCCCATGGTTTCACTGTGAGTGTTGTGTGTTTCAGAGCGTCGAGCTCCAGTCTCTATGGAAGGACCAGCCGGTGGTCTTGTTCTTCCTGCGCAGGTTCGGCTGTCAGGTGTGTCGGTGGATGGCAACAGAGGTCAGCAAACTAGAGGAGGACCTGAGAGCCAACGGTGTAGCGCTGGTGGGGGTCGCGCCAGAGGAGACTGGCCTGAAGGAGTTCAAGGAAGGAGGTTATTTCAAAGGATGTAAGCAATATTTACTCTTTCAAGACAAACAATTGTTTTTTTTGTTTTTTTTGGGTACACACATCTACAAATACGTGGCGCTTTAACAGTTATGGAAAGCACAGTGAAACTAAACAATATGCAGTACTGACTTGAAGCCCTTTACATTATTGTGCAATATTAATTCAACTGTGCAGTCTTACAACTGTACAATACTGTCTTATTTAATTCCCACCTATTTCACTCCTGCATTTTTAGTGAGCACACTTGTATGATGCATATGTTTGTGCATATTTCTTATACAACACATCTCTTTCCTTTATTTTTACGAGTATATGTTATATATTGTAGCATAATACACATTTCTAAATGCATAGATCTTATTTCTATTTTCTTATAACTTCACTAAACCTAAACACAGAATAAGATCAACTGTAACATGTCCCAGTTAACCCCCGGGGTTGAAAAAGTATATTGATTTCTGATTTTAGAGGGAAATATTGTACCTTTTGCTTCACCATGTTTATTTGACCTTTATACTAGTTACCTTTAACACTACATATCTACCCAGTAGTAAACAATTTGTCTAAAATTCGCTCCAAATTGACAAACTACATTAAAATGGTCTTAAATTCCTCAGTGATAAAAACAGAATAATACACTTAATTAACAGTTGATTAATAAATACTAATACCATAAAATAGAATACATCAATAAAAATACAATAAAACCCAAACTATCCAGCAATAAAGCTATAAAATAACACTTTGAAACAAGCCATTCAGCACAATGAGTACTTTAGTTACTTTAAGTACATTCTGCTGATATTACTGTGCTTTAACTTCTTTTTTACTTTGTACTTCTTTCACCATTAGATTGGAACATCGATCAAATACTTATAAATGACATGTGTCGCCTCCTGGTTTTGTTTAAATGGAAACGTATCCCCAGTTGTGCTGGTTTTCATGGACAGTGTTGCCAAAAAAACATACAAATAATAAGATAATCAAGTGAAATAGGAGCTGACGGCACAGTTCACACTGTGGTCACCTGGCCGCAATTCAAATATGTGTGAGATTCTGAAGCACTCACTCATGGAAAGAGTCTGTGTGTTTTTCTTTTATCCGATAACTCAAACAAGTAGCTCTGTGTTACAGTGAAAATTTTACTTAACCATTACTTCAACTTTGCTGCAACAGTCCACACTGAAACTTTGAAATAGCTGCATTGTCGTCCATGCACAACTTAAGTTACGTAGCAGACACAATGGGTGTGTCACAGGGACTCAGACATGCTCATTGAGCCCATCACTTTCAAGAGTTATTTATTTTGTAAAATTATAACTAATCATCAGTCATCTTCTTCTTTCAGCCATCTACATCGATGAACAGAAGAAAAGCTACAAGGATTTAGGCTTCAAAAGGTGAGTACAGTTAATTTCCATCATGTAATAAGAACGTTGTTTGTTATAATGACAGTTTGCTTTGACCTTCATGTGAATTGCTATCATTTGTCAAAGACGATTTTAACTTAAATACTTAAGAGCCTCAACAATTAACCTGCAAGTATTCTGATGATTGATTTTGTTTTCGTCATTTTTCAATCTAAAAAGCCAAACATTTGCAGCTTTTCACTTGTGAGGATTAGATGCCTTTTTTGTCTCGAGTGGTAGTTAAGTGAATATCGCTGGGTTTTGGCCTGTTGTTCAAATGAATGAAGACATTTTAATACATCTCCCTGGGCTGTGGGAAATTACACGGTCATTAGGTTTCACCACTCATGCTAATCTCCTCTACTTTGGAAAAGATTAGCTGCCTTGTGATGATCTCTAATTGAGAGACTGTGTTTCTTCACACTCAGGTACACAGCCATAACTGTGGTACCTGCCGCTCTGGGGAAGAAAGTGCGAGATGCAGCTTCAAAGGTACGTAGCTTTGTGGTTATATTACTAATACATGGTTTATAGTTTCTACAGTTACAAGGGCAGGGGTACAGTTTATGTCATACATTTTTTGGCCCATGCTTATGAACATTTTGGAGATGGGAAACTGCTCATGCAGACGGTGAGGTGGAAGCCTGACTGTAGAAATTGTCAAATATTTTTTGCCACACACCATTTTTGTCTTTTTTTCCATATGTACATTTTGAGTATGGATCCTACGCACTGTTTTATAAATGAGACCCCAGATGTGAACACAGGAAGTTGCGGTTATATGGCATGTGCTGAAAACCACTAGGTTACCATGGCATTCCCAGAGCAGGGTTTAAGTTTCTGAGCTCCAGACCGACACACTGACCTCTGTCTGTTCTCTCTGCTGTTTTCAGGCCACTGTCGCAGGCATCTCGGGAAACTTCTCAGGCGATCTGCTGCAGAGTGGAGGCATGCTCATTGTGGCCAAAGGTACAGTCAATATGCACCAGAGGGGGTGTTAGTAAGGGTCTGTCTTGTGAAGGGGTACAAGTGAATGGAAACAGATGATAGTTTAAAAGACCTAATGTAAATGACCTTGCAGCATCACATTAATGAGAGTGAGGTTTGTACAAAGGGATGATGCATTCACTTGAGAAAAAAAAATCTGCCCTGTTTTTCTGAAATCACAAGGTTACTATCTCATTATTCAGAAAAACAAAAGCAGATTTTCTCCCTCATGAATCCTTTCTCATAACTGAGATAATGTTGTTTCTGAAGGGAATGCACTACGGTCAGTTCATTTAAACGAAGGCACTGGTGTAGTTGAGGGTATGTGCCAAGGAGGTTGGAAAGGGGAGAAGTAACGGTGTCATATTACGTCATATCATTGGGGTACAACACTTGCCGAAAGGCTCAAAAGCTGGCGTGCTATTATAGAACATGGAGGATGATTGATTTGTTTTACTGAGGCGTCCACAGTCTGCCAGGATGTGTTTTATACGAAAAATACAGATATGGGTGAGAGTTACAATTCTGCAATTACTGAAGAGGTAATCAATAAAAGACCATAAACAAATGCTTACTACGTCTAAACAATATATTGTATATTGGCTGCTATCCATTCGAAAAAAGTTGCGTCAGGCCGAGCGCACCCAAGAGCGTACACAAAGAGCACCTGAGGGGAAACCATCCTTTAATTTGTAGCGCCATCTGCTGTAACCCTCTAACTGCTCCCGAAGGATCAAAGAACATATCCTAGACTTCTTTGAATGATGATGATGATAATACATTGGATTTATATAGCGCTTTTCTGGATACTAAGAGATGCTTTACAGAGAACAAGAACAACAAAACATAAGACAAAACAAAAATGAAATAATCCATAAGAAGGGAAACAATGCAGAGAGGGAGAACACAGTTTTCAGAGGTTGTAGGCAGTTTTGAAGAGGTGTGTTTTAAGGGATTTCTTGAAGGTGGAGAGTGAGAGGGAGTCTCTGACACAGTATACCCACCTCTTTTTCCTGGCCATTTACAGTATACCAACCTATGAGCCAAAAAGCCATCAGCATATGTAGAAGAGTATTCCCACTTCCTCCTCAATAACCTACCAATCTACTAAATAGTACACCCACCTCATCAACTACCACTACACCACCGAATGAAAGCAAATAAATGGTCAAAGAAATGCAGTCTAGCCGTCTCTCCTCTAGAGGGCACTGCTGCATCACATCATCGTAGTGAGGCTGGCCGCTCACAGTGAGCTCTCCAAACTTCAGCGTCAGTGCTCTATGTGGCTGCTGACTTCCCTCACTTCGTTATCTCTTGTATCTACACAAGTGTAAGAAATTAAACTATTAAATTACTCACATGTGCAATAGTGTGTTGTGTGCTAAAAAATATTTGCATATAGGAGAGATTTTTTTAGGAGTGGAGAGGCATAGCCAGCTCAAAATCGTACACAGCACATAAGGAAAACAAATAGAGAGTTCAAATTGTCTAGTAATGTGGCGATACTCTCTTATATGGTGTGGTATGAGTAGCTTGTTCTTATGGACAGGAATCAGCTGGAGGATGCAGACTACAGGTCACTCTGTCCTGTCTGACTCCTCAGTTGTAAAATTTTGGCTCCATCAAAAATCCTTTCTGTCGACAGTTCTCACCCAGCAGCATTCGTCTTTGAGCACCGAACCATTTGAAAGTGGTTTTGGCATAAATCTGACTTCTTTATGGAGCAATTTAGTTTCTTAAATTGTGGCATTGTTAAACAGAAGCCTGACATAAAACCAAGACGTGTTGCATATTTTGGGAAGACCTAACTATTTATGTACATTTCTTTGTTAGTATCTGCTTCATCCCCAGTAACACATGAATATGAAGTCTGTGTTTGACTGAATTGAACTTTTATTACTGCTGCTTTATGATTCCTGAATATATTTTGCCCTGCACAGGTGGAGAAAAGGTCCTAGTGCACTTTATCCAGGATTCTCCAGGAGACCACCTACCCCTGGAGGATATTTCCAAGGCCTTGGGTATCTCAACCACAGCGGAAGCAGGACAGCAGCCAGCGGTAAGACATCTCATGAACATACAACAAGACAAACACTACTTATTGGGATACACACATTTCACTTCCCTCCTCTGTTTTCTTTGCTCCCCCTCTTAAACCTTTAATTTTTACGAGTGCCCACGAGTTAACTTTAACGTGCATTGTTAAAGTTAAATAAAATGGTATCAGTGTGTTTACTAAAGCACGCTGCACTGATGTCAGTTTTTCCAGCAGACAGTTTTACGTCAGCAGCAACACAAGCATCAAAGTAACCTCTTCAAAGACAATTTCACACTTATTACTCAGCGTCATGGTCTGTCAGTGTCGGTGTCATCAGCTCCAGGAACCTTTCAAACTTGAGTGGTGATCTCAGCCTGTACCTAATTGTACCAAAAAATGCTCTGCAAACACAAACCAAGAAGTTATTATGCAAGTATCATAGTAATTACTTTATCAGAAGGCAGTAATGGTAGCATTACACAAGATTTATTTAATTTATATTCATTTCTCTCAGAGAGATTGTCACGTAGCCTCAGCAGTGCTCTACAGAATTAAATGCCAGTTATAGCATGGAGAAATTAATAAGTGTGATGTGTACTATTAGTATTATATCAGTGGGAAGTCTTTGAAAATCACACTTCAGATATAGGGACTGGCTGCACAAAACACCTTAAAATTTGTCCTTAATTATGACACTTAAGGCTTATTTTCTCCTTAGCTGAGGGATTTACTCAAAGGTATTGCACAGTCCCTTAAACGTTACATTTACTCCATTTAAAGAGTATACAACGGGAAATTCTACAGCTCTCATTGCTCTTGTTTGATTACACTTGTGCTTGTGATACTTAAGGTCTTTTGTGCAACAGTTTAAGACAGGGTGCATTCGGAAATACTCACTTTGAATGCAAGAGCAGCAGGCGCCAAGCAGAGTGAATGTGTGATTGAGCGCTGCGTTTCTTCGAAGAACTGTGCTCTCATTTTAGTGTAGAACGTCACATTGGATTTATGAACGGACCTCAACTTTAAGGGATTCCTTAATTATAAGACCAAGATAAGTAGAAAACGTTTAATACTGAGGTGAACATTTTAAGGAAACCTTTAAGACTAAGGGTGCTTTGATAGATAGACACACATTTGTCCGTGTGGGGAAACTGGTGTGCAGCATAATCACAAAGGCATTTTACAACATAATCACACTTGAACGATTGTGGTGTGTAGCCAGAAACCTTAACTCAGACTTTAAGGAAAATCATATCTTAAGGTGTTTTGTGCAAGGTATTCAAATAATGATTTTGGTGATATCTGAATATACTTGCCTCAGATGTAAGCATTAGTTTTGTCCCTTTACTTTTGCTAAAGTAAGAAAACATCTTGTGTTGTCAGGTATTAATTGCAGCTCATACTCTCATATTCAAGCTGCAGCAACATCTTTTGAACATCAGATCATTTGTAGCTGATTTTTGGCAGAATTTGATAACAAACCTCAGTGGATTCTCAGCTGAGTTTAGGGTGTAGGATGGATTTAAATTTGGAAACAGTGAGGACAGTGTGGAGTGCGACATTCACTCCTGAATGGCTGTGGAGTCTGGATCATTAGGTTTTGAAGGTTCTGAATTTTTTTTCTTTGCTGCAGTAGGAGGCGTGTTGGATTGAATTTCAGACAAGGACGTAGTTATTTTATTTTATAGTAATTTTGAAGATCAACACAGATCAACATATGTTAAAACTCAAATGCAAAAAGGCATCTTCCAGAAGAGAGAATTGATTATGGTTAGGTTGTGTGAATATGTAATAGATCAGAAAACTAAGATTTAAAGGGACAGTTAACCCCAAAATAGATTTAAAAAAGCATATTTTTCCTCTTACCTGTAGCTCTATTTAAAACTGCAGTTCTTGGAACGGCCACTTGAGGCTGGCTCAAGTAGCCAGTCGATCCCCATAGACCCCCATGTTAAAATGCCCAAATTTACAGAAAGAAATAAACATGTTTACAGCCTGGTACAAAAACAGTTTGGTCTCTATAATTTATTTCCCCCTTCATAACAACTGTAGGGGGCTGAGTTCTGACACAACTGACCAGTTTACATTTTATTGAGGCTTAAAGTTCTGCATAATTAGGGGTGGGCCGCTTTGAGCTGACACTGGTGTCCTTGGCTTCTCAGTCAGATCATCCGCCAGCCTCTCGCTCAAATATGGTCACTTCTCGCTCCACAAAACCAAGATGGCAACTGCCGAGATACCGAACTCAAGGCTTTAAAACAAAAGTCCACAAACCAGTGGGTGATGTCACAGTAGTTACATCCATTATTGTTACTGTCTAAGATCAGCCTGGATTGTTTTGGTGTCAGTTGCCGAGTGTTGGCGATATCGGTTGTAGAGATGTCTGCCTTCTCTCAGATATAAGGGAACTGGATGGCACTCAATGTCTCTTCACTGTATCACCGCTCAAAAGGAAGCGTACATCTACTGATGAACGAGAGGCTTGTGCTTGTGACAATGCGAAATATAAACATTAAGCAGAGTAAGCAGTAGAGCACGCTTCCCTCCAAGTTTTCAAATGTGTTTTTTGCCGCTTTGAGCAACACAAGCCGAGTGCCATCTAGTTTCATTATGTTGGAGAGAAGGCGGACATCTCTACGGCCGATATCTCTAACACTCAGCAGCTCACACTGAAACAGTCTAGCTTAATTATAAATAGCATGACAAGTAAGAAGAAAAATATGTATTTTTGATTTTGGGATGGACTGTCCCTTTAAAATGCAGTCTCTTTCTGTACTATTTAAGTTCATTTAGAGACAAATTGCTCAAAGGTCATTGCCATAATGTCTGTGTCCAGAGCATCAGGGGTTTTGTCCTGTGATCATCAGGGTTTGCAGCATGCCCAAGACATCCAGCACATGGTCTCCATTCCTCCTGGCGCCGCTTCTTTATTCCCACAAAACCCACCATGTCAGAGCTTTTACAACATAAAGTATGGCTCCCCCATGACCTGACTGAAGATGTCATCGCTGCAGCCCAGGAACAGAATAGACCTTGTTTATCTCCTAGGGGTTAAAATGCGGCAGAAACAAGCGCGCGTCACAAGCTGCCTGACATGCCTGTGTTGAGGAGGCACAGAAGAAGCTGGAGCCTTGTTAATGGAGTGAGGTCACCAGCTGATCTTTTTCAAACCTGTTCAAACAGCTGATTAAACAGTGTTTACTTCTCTTATCTGTGTCTAGAGATGGAAAACCCTCAAACTAGATTTCCCGGAAGAGGAAAACATTGTGTCTTAACTTCAGCACAATTATTGTGAGGCCCTGTAAACATATCGTGTTTAACTCTCAGTCTAGACAAACAAACTCGCCTACAGATGGACCTTAATACTTAAAATTGGAGTGCTACTCACCTTATCTGTTAGTAACTAACAGATAAGTAGTGAAAGTCAGCAGCACTGGGCTTCATGGTGGCCTTGTCGACACCGTAACATCCTCAGTATGATCCTGTTTCATGTCATCCTCCTTTTTTAACAGTTTTCTGGCTGCCTCCCTGCGGTGTGAAGGCAGCATGCCAAAATGAAAAACTTTTAAAAATCGACAGCATTTTTTTAAATGAGCATTTTAGGAATAGAAATGAAACCAGAGACAACAGAAACTATGCTAACTTGAAGTTGAAGTTTATTTTTCATTTGATCAATGAGAATTGTCCCAGTCAAATAATACAAAATAAAATAAAATAAAATAGAATGAAAATGTATTTCCAATGCATAATGTCTTCTACTTTACTTAAATAGTTGCGTCATCCTATGTATATAACATGAAATAAGCGGTTAAACTTTGCATATCTTCTCTTTCAGTGCAATGATGATGTCTGTACACGGTGACGCAGCTGCCCATCGTACCAGAGGAACATCTACACATGAAGTGAAGTGGAGATTTAAGAAGCAGAATTTTATCAGAGTGCTAAAGTGAACATGAAACTACTGCCAATATTTCTAATTGCTTGTAATTTATTTGTGACACTTATATAATATATATTATTGCATCATCTACAGTGAAACTAACAGTGGCATTCCTTTTATAATCATTACCTCGTAACTGTAATTAATGTCATGAATTTTTTTGTATCACGCTTTAAAATTTATGATGCAACATTTTACACTCCATTTATAAAATAAAGAAATTTATATGTATCTTATTATAATAAAAGTTTTAAATCGATACTTGGCTTCAGTGAGTGAGCAGTTTCTTGTGTTATTTTAATGTCTTTTTCTCATATACACAATACAATCAACCTGCCAGAGACTGTAGATGAAAATTAAGCAAAGTGGGGATTTTTTTCCCGTTTACAGCAGTTATATGCACTGTATTTTTTAAGCCACTTAAGACAGTTTAATGCCTAAAAATCTGTACATCATTTGGGAAAAACACAACAGTTGCCAAAGAGAAAAAATCATCAAGTAGAGTGGACACCCGATTTTGTATCTAATTGTTCGTCTTCCTGAAACCATAACACAACAACTGTTGAAGATGGATAATTTCCCTTCCTGCCAACTGAAAAGATCTTACTAGTTTTAAGTTACATAAGTAGGGAAGGAATTTGGCATAACCAGCATTACTTACCTTGAAACATATCTTTGTCATACTATGCTGGAGTAGACATCACAGAATGAATGCTTAGCTGACAAATGTGCTACACTTGAATCCATGCCAAAATAATCTGGGCTGCTGTAACTGCACATTTAGATCCCCAACAATGTCAAGTAAATGTGGTCTTCAATATTTTGAATTGAATATTAGCTCAACAGAAGAAGATCTGTTTGATTACATGGGATTTCTTTAGTTATTAGCATTGATTCGGGGCTTTCAGGGCTGGAGCTCCAGAAGCCAACACCTTGCTCCGCCCCTGTTGTTGATATGACGAGATCAATTGTTTGTTTACTACCTTCATAATTAAAAACTATTATTGCTCCATTGCAGGATTATACATCCCCATTATAGCGTTATTACTATTTTTATTAGCCTTCAACAGACCATCTTCACTTTCTATCCACTGCAGTGTGTCTCCATCAATGTTTTGACCCGAGAGTTAAAACTAAAATTGGGTGCAGTGGAGCTTTGGACCACTGTCCCAAATTTTGACAATGATCCTTACTCACCTTCATAACTCAAAATCCTTTAAAACTAGAAATCTACCTAAAGACTGCTGATGTAGCATTTTACTATTGAAAGCCTAACAATGACACTGTCTGTGGTACCTGCTGACACAGTCACAAAATGTGTATAATAAGCAACTGCTAAGCAACACTAAGGGCTTTACTGTACTAGAACCACTGAGCCACATGAGTCTCATTTTCCGACTTTAAACTGAAGTAGCATGAGCCTTGGTTTCATGTACAGAAGACATTTGATGGTAAGACTGAATACATCAGGGGTGTCAGACTCATTTTAGTTCATGGGCCACATACAGGCCAATTCCACAGATCGGCTGGACCAATAAGACCATGGCACAATAACCTATAAGAACCGTCAGTTCCAATGTTTTCCCTTTTTTTGTGTAAAGAATGACAAGTAGATTCTTTAGACGTTCAACCATTTACAAAACAGATGAACAGCCTGAGATGTCTTAAGAAAAATAAGTGCATTTTTCCACATTCAGTCTGCGTCTCACTGTCATTACATGTGTATTTATCCATACATTTCCTGATACAGATTCTTTTGAGCTGAAGCTGCTGATTGACAATATTTTGCACAATGTTTAATATCTTTAAACATGGTCACAGTTAAGTATTCATGAATCTTGAATACCTTTGAGTCCTGAGCAAATTGGTGTGATTTCTCTCAAAAACATGGGAAAAGACGCAGTTTAGTAAGAAATGTTTTACAAATTGCAATAAATAAATAAATAAATAAATAATAGTAATACATGTAGAAATTATTTTAAAAACTAGGGAAAACTTTTTTATAATAATTTTTATTATTACCTTTAAAATTATGTTACAGAATTATTATCATTTGTACGCATTCTTTGCGTAAATCAAGACTCTTATAAAAAGAAAATCAATTAAAATGGCACATTTAAAGTAAAGACTTGAGATCGTAACAGTTGAGACAGTCACTTTAATGGCAATCTAGATAATTACATAGCAGCAGGAACATTCATAAAACATCTTTAACGTCTAGAGTCTTGCAAAGCAACAATGTTGTTTCATAAATATTCACGTAGATAAATAAACTCTTCTGATGGGTATACAAATGAAACATGTTCATATATAACAAAAATGTATCTGTACTTGGCTGGTAATTTTCAAAACGACACGATTTCACCATGTACGTAAATGTGAAGCTAGAACTAAGGTAAGAAATGTACGTCTCCTTTCTTACCCGGTTTGAATCCTTTATATGTAAATACTGCAGTATAGCACATCAAGTATCTACAATAACACATTGTATATTATGTCACCTTTAGTTAACAATTTAAACTGTTTTACTCTTTTTGAGGAAAACCAGAGAAAATATACAGGAGTGTTAGCCATCGCCTTTCAAACAGTAGACCAATGTTGCAACGCAGTATTTTTATTTATCCTCCAATGTTTCTTTAAACCAGACATGATAAGTGTGCCTTGTTGTTTAAAGGAATAGTTTGACATTTGGGGAGATACACTTCTACGCTCTCTGGGGGAGAGTGACGTGAGAAGATTGACACCACTCTCATGTTTGTCTGTAGCTACAGCCAGCAGTCCGTTAGCTTAACGTAGCTTAGCTTAGCACAAAGTCTGGAGACAGGGAAACAGCTAACCTGGCTCTGTTCAATGGAAACTAGCATGTTCAAACTGTAAAATGTAAAACTTAAATATTTGTCCAGCACATGTGACAAATTCTTGTTTTTACACAATTGAGATATTAATGTGTAAGTTTTAGAGGTGCTGGAGTGCAGATTTTGTGAGGTCATCCCTATGTTTCCCAGGTTCTGTGTTTCCCGGGTTCTATGTTCCCCACTTAACCCTGCAAAAAAGGTTCTATGTTCCCCGCTTACACAAAAAGGGTTCAATGTTTCCCGCTTTGTTGAGCCGGGAACATAGAACCCAGGAAACATAGAACCTTCTTTGTGTAAGCGGGGAACATAGAACCTTTTTTGCTGGGTTAAGTGGGGAACATAGAACCCGGGAAACATAGATACGCTCCCAATTTTGTTACTGTTGAGCAGAGGCAGACTTGTATGGAGCCAACAAAGTAACTTTAGATTTTGGCACTGAACATAACATTTGGCATTAAAAACAAAATCTGAACTGAGAAAGGAAACACTGGCATTGAAACACTTATCCAAAAAAGGTTGTATTGGCACAGTAAAAAAAAGTTGAGATGAAATGAAAAATGCTTTTATTAACCCTCTCAGATAAAATCCCTGGACATTTTTGCATTTGAAAATATAATATAATATTCAAGTCTTTAAATCAGTCTTTTTACTTGTAAACTGGTGGAGGAAATTAAAGGAGATGGAGTGTCCTCAGTGCCATCATTTACCCCTTTCAAGCAATTAAATCAGATGCTTGATGAGGAGCAGGTGGGATGAATTGCAGACGGCTATCCGCAGTGTGTAGCAATGATGCAATATGATGCGGCCCTACCCGCAGCCTTCAAGTTATTAATAGCTTACAAAAACATTGCGTGCAATAGTCAAGTTCCCTTCCCTTATGTCCTAAAAAAGAAAAAAAAAAATTCAAGGAAAAGCCTAAGAATTTGCTTTGAAGAAGTCACAAGAGAGAAAAACACGATACACGATATCAGCCCGATTATAGCCCGACGCAGCAACGTACGGTGTCGGCATGGATCGTGAACGACAACGAGTGTCATACGCAATAATCCATTATTTCATCTCGTGTAGTGTGTCATAGTATACGACAATCGACGCAGCCCCTGGGACGCCTCACGGCGTTCCAACAGTAGTCTAGCATGTTTGATTTTCTTTTTGTTGGTCACGACTTCTCCTGTCACAGCCGTCACTTTGGCCAATAGAAACACTCCCAGGCCCAGGGACCAATTGAGTCATAATCCGCCTATGACAGTACGGAAGATAAAGACACTCTAAATTCTGTTCCACAGGGACTTTAACTGAAACATTCAACACAGGCATTTAAGAAATAATCCAATCTTCCATTAAAGATTGAATGCAACACACTTGTTATTTTTTTACTATTTATTTACAGTCTTATTTTATGTATTTTGATATTTTGATTTTGTCAGTGACAATCTCCTGATTTTTTTCTTCAAGTCAGTTTTCTCTCCAGTGACAAGTTGCGGTTTTCTTTCTTTATTTATTTATTCTACGCTCACAGTCTCTATTCAGTTTCCTGACGTTCTGATGGTTTGGCAGAGGTCCGCTGGAACGAGCGTTAGGTTCTCAATACAACTTTTTAAAATGCAAGTGTTTCAATGCCAGTGTTTCCTGAGCCAGCTTCTTAACAGATCCATAACAGCTCCCTTTTTAGTTCAGCTTTTTGTTTTCAACGCCAAATTTTAATTTTCAATGCCAGAATCTAAAGTCACTGTTCTGGCTCCATAGAGTCGCTGTTTCCTGTTTCAATGCTAAGCTAATCTCACCATCTGCTGCCTGTAGCTTCATCGCACAGATATGAGAGCAGGATATGTTGTCATCTTTCAACTCTCAAAATGTCAAACCTTTGCTTTAAGATGGCAGCACGCTGCCAGCTCTTACATTCTTAGTAAAACAGTCTGTTTTTATCAATGTGTCCTCTCCCTCTGCTCAACACAACAGTATTTGCCAGTATGTGAAGACTGAGAGACAGACTACAAGTGTAAAGCTTCAATATGCACATTCACTTCGGCTTCTGAGACCTAAAAGTCATGTTCAGTTTACCAAGGCAGCCTGAATATGACCGATGACGAGCAGACATTCGAAACTGTTTGTTTTTCTGCTGTGTGTTGAAAGCTCTCCTCAGCACAGAAACAGTGGCTGCTCCCTGCAGCCAGTCCCTCTCTTATGAGCTCTGCTCTGCTTTGATTCTCCTGTCATTACTTGTTAATAAAGGTAGAAAATAACAGTCTTGGCCCTGGCTATCTCTTTAATGACAAGCCCCATTCTTCAGTGTGTGTCTGCCTGTGGGCTTGTGGTTTCGGCTACAGCGGTCACCACGCTTCAGCACACCGCACTTCATCCTTTCATCTTACACAGCGCTGATCAATGTGAGATCAGAGGGCAAACCACTTCATCTGCTGCCTGTCCATGTGTGAGTGTGTGTGTATGTTTTCTTCTGTCCTCCCCTTAGCATGTAATTGGGTATGCCCAGAGGCTAAAAGTCTTGTAATCACTGTGTGTTCTCATCTCCTCTCAGGAGATCGCACGGTGAAGGAAATAACACTTCTTCTACAAATCGATCACCGTGTGTTGAGTTAAATGTAAACTTACAGATATCATACAAGCAGACATTATAATTCTGATTAAATGTTAAGTGCTGTCTAACAAATGGCACATGTGAGGAGTTTTGATAATGTCTCAAAATCATATAGAAGGTGGAATGTGTGGAAGCAGGAAACAAGAGGGAGCTTCACACACACACACAACACAGCGGTGATTAGCAACCGACTGTAGATCCAAATCTGGAGCTAAACTGGGCAGCAGCCAACAGAGGTGGGACAAAGTCATTGTTCTGCAAGTCACATGTCAGTCTTTGCGGTCAAGTTCCAAGTAAAGCCCCAAGTCAAGACAATTAAGCCTCAAGTTAAGACTAACAAGCCACTAGTCAAGACTAACAACCCCAAAGTCAAGACAAACAACTCCCAAGTCAAGACTAATATGCCCTAAGTCAAGACTAACAAGCCACAAGTCAAGTCCAAAGTCCTAAAGTTCCAGTTTTGAGTGCTAAACAAGTCATAATGCACTCTTCACTAAATGGCATTTTTACAACAAAGTAATAAAAATAAGCCCCAAGTTAAGACTAACAAGCCCCAAGTCAAGACTAACAACCCCCAAGTCAAGACTAATAAGCCCCAAATCAAGATTAATAAACTCCAAGTCGAGACTAACAAGCCCCATGTCAAGACTAATAAGCCACAAGTCAAGACTAATAGAACCTAGGTCAAGACTATCAAGCCCCAAGTCGAGACTAATAAGCCCTAAGTCAAGACTAACAAGCCCAAAGTCAAGACTAATAAGCCCCAAATCAAGACTAATATGCCCCAAGTCAAGACTAATAAGCCCCAAGCCATGGCCAAGTCAAGACTAATAAGCCCTAAGTCAAGACTAACAAGCCCCAAGTCAAGACTAACAAGCTCCAAGTCAAGACTAACAAGCCCCAAGTCAAGACTAATACGCCCCAAATCAAGACTAATATGCCCCAAGTCAAGACTAATAAGCCCCAAGTCAAACAAGACCTCAGTCAAGACTAATAAGCCCCAAGTCAAGACTAACAAGACCTACGTCAAGACTAACAAGACCTAGGTCAAGACTAACAAGCCCCAAGTCAAGACTAACAAGCTCCAAGTCAAGCCCCAAGTCAAGACTAATAATATTAAAATCAAGACTAACAAGACCTAAGTCAAGACTAACAAGCCCCAAGTCAAGTCAAACAAGACCTCAGTCAAGACTAATAAGCCCCAAGTCAAGACTAACAAGACCTACGTCAAGACTAACAAGACCTAGGTCAAGACTAACAAGCCCCAAGTCAAGACTAACAAGCTCCAAGTCAAGCCCCAAGTCAAGACTAATAATATTAAAATCAAGACTAACAAGACCTAAGTCAAGACTAACAAGCCCCAAGTCAAGTCCAAAGTCCTAAAGTTCGAGTATCGGGTCCTTAACAAGTCATAATGCATTCTTTAACAAATGTCATTTAAACAACAGGATATCTTAAAATTTACAAAAACCATAATGCTTTTAATCATTTGTATTTATTTGTTTAAAATAAGCTTGTTAAGAAGTCACATAGCTGTTATGCTAACGTTAGCTAAGAATTAGTTCACTATGTTAATATTAGCCTCAACTTACTGCTCATGTGTTGAACAAAGTTGGAAGTAGTTGTGTCTCTGTAATCTTAAACCCATGTTTTGCATACTTTCTTTGTTTTTTGTTGACAACCATGTAGTTTTACACTTATTAAATTATCTTTGGTATCATGTTTTGCAACATTAGTTCTTTATAGTTCTCTCCTGCAACTTGATTGGATGCTGTTGGATTGGTTTATACAAAGTGTCAACCTGTTCAGAATGAGCAGCGTTATTTTTAGTTGATTCAGGAAATGACTGGAAAAATGAATTGATCCAGGGCACCCTTTTGAAATAACTTAACTCTTAATTTTGCTTTGGGGGAAGTTATTAAGTATTTTTAAGTCCAAGAGTAGTCACACGTCATTGGTGTTAAAGTCTGAAGTGAGTTGAGCGTCTTTGAGTCATCAAATTTATGATTCAAGTCCAAGTCAAGTGACTCGAGTCCACACCTCTGGTAAACAATAATGCAATAAAGTGATATACATTGTTTTGTTTTTTTTATCATTATCACATCACTCTATCTCCAACAGATGTTTTCTCACTAGCTAAAAAGCAGCAGGCCACCAGTATTCTTCAAAACATCTGGGATACAGGAAAACTGTCATGACGTACATATACATTTCTGCAGCGAGTATTAAGCAACAATCATTTGCAGGACGAGATAAAGAAACTTAGAAAAAAATTATCCTCCAAAAAGTACTAAATAGCTTTGTAAATTTTAAATATTTATCCACTCTGTCAGTGTAAAAATGTGGAGAGCCGCAGCTCTCTGTCAATGTTAATTTAAGGTTAAAGCTGCAAAGATTTAACAGTCTTAAAGTCTTTAGGTAATTTGTTTCATGTAACAGTGAATGACCAAACTCTCGGAGTGTGACTAATTCTATTGTAGCTTTACTTCGGCAAAGCCCCGAGCTTTCATTTACTTCATACCCTTCAGTCGGAGTCAGATTTGTTCACTATTGTTTCTTCTTAAGCGGCACAATGTCTTGAAAACAATACATCAGAGGAAAGAGGTAACTCAGTGCCAAATGATGGTGGATAAATCACAAAGATCTGCACAAGAGATTTTTTTTTTAAAGGATTAATTCAAGAAAGGCTGGCGAAGCATTTAAAGCCAGCCATTTAAGCTTTAACCTATTTCACAAGGTCTTTGTTTTCTATGTAGCCGTTTAATTCATGTACCCAGCTGTCGTGGGACACAGCAAAAAAAACGAACAAGTGACTCACTCGTCCAGAGACAACACTTCAAACTTGAGAGGATCCTCTACCAAGTTTCCTTTTTTCATAGTATATGTGCTTCAAGTTTTAAAACTAGGATGTCATCCATTTTGAATACATCTACAGTATATGCAAATATCTGCATCATCATCACTCTGCCCCAAATAAATTGGAAATGAGCAGGGTGTCTCTGTGGGTTGAAGCAGTAAGACTTGTTCTTTTGATTTGAGTTGCCCAAGTCAAGAAATACATTTCTCAAGAGTGAAATTATCTACCAGACACGGCACTTCTGCTCGGGGTTCATTTGACTGCCTTTTTGACACTGGAAAGCTTCTGAGAACGCTTCGAAATTCTGGAGAGATCCAAGCACCCTAAAGATGAGAGAAAAACAGAAACATTGTGATGTAAGCCACTTAAGTGAAATGTGAGCATTCTGTGCTCCTTTACTTTACTTAAATTCAGTGGGTGCCACCTTAACACATTGTTTTGGAATATGCTCATTGAAATTCAGGTTCAACACACCATTGAGAATCCTATTGTTGAAGCACAACCCCTCTTTTTGAAGACATTATAATAAATGCTCACAAGTTCTGCAAAGTGAGTCCAGCTCCTCACGGTTGACTCAGTGAATGAACCTGTGCTGATTCCAATACTTAGTTAAGTTGTGCTGTTTATTTGGCTTATATTTACCAGGGTTCCCATGGGCCCTTGAAATCCTTCATGTTTATGAATTTGAGAGGGAAAAACATGAAAATAAACATTAATAGAATCATTCAAGTGTATCAGATTTCCTTCATTTTCAGGCCGGTTTTGTGGATTTGGAGCTAAATGTTGTGCCTGGGGCACGTCGTGTATTAATGATACTCGTTACCTGGAGAGGTTGGAAAAAGATATACGTTTCCTCCCTGTTCCAAAACCCAAACCAAAGCCTGAAAAGTGTAGGGTTAGCTAGCTAGCTGCTGGAGATATAGCCTACTGAGTGTATACACATGCTGCTTTTGCTTTTTAATGATTATAACAGTGAAAAAAAGACCGACCCTGCTGTACAGGAACCAGTGAAGGGAAGCAGGGAAACTTTGCTGATATTGAACCAGCTGTGTGTCATCACATTGTGCCAAACACTATTCATCTGCACACACTGCGATGCCACACAGCTGGTTCAATATCAGCAAAGTTTCCCTTTATATTCATTGTCTTCTGTGGCGATCAGCAGTGATGTGGTGGTTCACTTTTACACTGTGATCTGTAGCCTATAGTTCAGCTTTAGCTTCTAACTATCTTTGTCTTTTTAACCTGTTGTTGCTGCTGAGTCAGTTTGACATCCTAGATATATCCTTCAAACACAGACTGTAGACCCCTCTGTCTGCTTCTCTCGGGAATCACTGTTTCATTTTTCCAAAAATATGATAATATTTCTTCAGGGAGTGCAGTTAGTTACAGTGTGGGCTCCATGCTTACTTCGACAGCTCAAAGCCTCAAGGCCTCACCAAAGACATTTACAAAGACTGGCTTGTTAAAGATCTGCAGGACATCCATATGACCCGATGGAGACCCTGCAGCAAATCAATAAAAGTTCACGCCATGGGCGAAGCAGCTTTTACAAGCCATGCTGCTAGAGCATCAAACAGGACGGCACTCTGCAAGCTAATAGTTATCAACCTTGATCTGTGTCTCAAACTATGCTGCAGTGTGTCCTTAAATTTGAGCCTGGGAAGTCCTTGAAAAGACCCGTGGAATAACCCTGATTTACAGTGTGGTGAATCTTTAAATCTAATGAGACAAAGCACCAGCTGTGTCCAGCTGTGGGTGCAGTGAGACTGGAGGAAAGGTGAAGCAGCTCTCTTAGTCCATCCACAGAGTAACAACAGCACGAGATGAATTTGACTCATGAATGAAAGAGTAAAATTAGTTATTGTTACTTCAAAGAAGAAAATAATCAAACCTAAAATAACTGATTTTTCTTTGGCAACAGAAACCAGCTGTGAACATGACATTGTCATATTGTTACCTGTTCCCTGGTTATTTGATGCACTTGTTAGTAAACAGCTGCTTATTTACAGATCCAGCTGTTATGGAGAAAAATTAGCATTCACTTGTGGTTGTGTCTCTGGCCACCTTACCATTGTATGTCCAATATTACCTCTCATTTTAGCTCTGCTTTGGGCTCAACCAACTCATGACAAAAATCCGTTTCTTATGCTGCTGGGGCGGCAGCAGCTCAACCCATAGGGACTTGGGTTGGAAACTAGAAGGCTGCCAGTTCAAGTCTCCATCCGGACCAAATATGGAGTGCAGACTGGCAGCTCACCTCCCTGAGCAAGGCACCAAACCCCCAACCGCTCAGGGCGCCTGTCCATGAGCAGCCCGGTCACTCTGACATCCCTCCATTATAGCATGTATAGATCCTGTTTGCGTGTGTGTGTGCATGTGTGCGTGCGTGTGTGTGTGTGTGTGTGTGTGTGTGTGTGTGTCTGTGTGTGTGTTTGTGTGTGTGTGTGTGTGTATTTCAGGCCTGTGTGTATGTGACAACAGAGTGAAAAAATTGAATTTCCCCTCAGGGATTAATAAAGTATATCTTGTGTTCACTAGCTGGGCGCCAAATGAGTCTGACTGCTGCTTGGTGCTGAGCAGGTAGTGTATAAAATGTATAAAGACAAGCTGAGAGGCACTGCACGGTTCATCACTTCAAGCTGCATTTTTCACAGAGTAGTCATTGTTAATGACAAAATATTAATTATAGACTCTTCAAGTTAAATACATGGGATTCGCTGCATTTAACAAAACAAGCTTATTGTATTTTCTATCCGTCAATGATCAGAGCTTTTCTTAAATGTGTCAGGAACTCAAAAAACTAACACATTTATCAGTGTGGATCTTATTTTGAAACTGAAGCACATGATGAGAGCTCCAGCAGCTTCTTTGGGTTTAACACAGCTGGTAAAACAAAAGTTTCCCACAGATTCCCAGTTCTAAACCAGTGAGTCAGTTTAAAACCAAGCTGGTCGCATCGCTTCATAAACAGACTGCTGCTTTTATTATTGTGAAAAATAATACTCATGCACAAGCAGAAATGTATTTACAACAATAGATTCCAGGCCACAATAAACTCATCAGTAGAGATGTAGTTTAATCATTAAATAAATCCATCAATCTACCTATTAAAACATCGTTATTGGTTCTGACGTATTTAATTAAGCTCCTTACCTGTACTCTAAGGGACTGTGTGAGTCAGTCTTGATGGACTGGCTGGCATACTCAGGCCGATAAGCACCGCACCACACCTAGAAAAAAGAAAACGGATTAAATGGTGGAATGGTGATCGAGTTTTAAAAGCATTCATTGGGAGTTTAAAGGAGCTTTCTGAAGACTGTTAAAGGGACAGTCCATCCCGAAATTCTCATCAGATCTAGACTGATCCTGTAAAATTCACCTAAAACACCTATCCAAGGTAGACTCAAAGTGAATTTACAGCTGTTTTTGTTCCATTTTTAGTACGTGTACATGCCTGGTCTCAGTTATATACGTTTCAAAACACTTAAATCAAAGGTCTTTTCACCTTTGCCTGAATATTTTCCAGAAAAAAAAGATGCTGCAGATGACTCGAGCTGGGACTAATCAGCTGGAAAACACAATGGCACCATAGCATGAAGCCTCACTTAGTCCAAATTCAAAGTAGATTTCCCTCTGCCTTGTGTTTCATGTTTCCCCTTCCTAGTGTCTCATGTTCGTTTTCAGTCTGTCTGTGGGTGTTTGCTGGGCATGGCTTTCTGGTTCCCTCCTCCTGCCAATCCTGAGTGCCAGCAGCTGCTGAACCTGCACACCTGAAGCACATCTACAATCAAGCCACTGCAGTATGAAACCTTGGCTCAAATACCCAGACTCAGCCAGGTCAGTCTCCTCTGCGGTACAGACATCCAGGCCAACTTCTATTTTTTTTGACACTTTGTACTTTTGGACACCACTTCATACTCTGTTCTTTGTCTCAGGTTCACCACACCAGCTTCAACCATAACCCACCACATCCAGCCTCATTCTCATCTTCTGCTCACTGGATGTGGACTGCTCTGCCCTCAGCTATTCTGCCTGCTCTGCTTCCCTATTCCCAGCCCACCTCAGCCATCATGTCATTAAAGCCTACAGCTCCACTTCTTCAAACTACAATAAACTGCCTTTAACTATTCCCTGTTTCCTGGTTGTATTTGCATTTTGGGTCCTAAATTTAACTGCCACAACACACAATGTACTGAATGTGTGAATATGAGTTAAAAACTGATCAACAAAGACAGAAATGTCTATTTAGGAGCTTATTGTATGAACATTGAACATTTATAAGAGTCTATGGAGCCAGTAACTTGTTCGAAACTACACTCAAGGAGAGGTCTGTCATTACCTACAAGACTCATGAGCCATTGGGCCAACCGCTTGCTTAAGATTGGCTCTGTAACCTAAGGACTGAGGATGACCCTTCCTTTCAGCACAGGCTCTCGCTGGCTACTGTAGTCTATAGTAAAAGTATAGAAGCTCCTACTGGCTCAAGTGAGGTGTCAATCAAAAGGTCAGAGTTCAGCTGCCGTTTTGATAGTGAGGAATCAGCATATTTACATGCAAATGGGAGTTATTACGTAGAGTAAGAAGAGAAATGTGAACATTTGAAATGATGCAGCAGCAGTTTGTGATATCTATGGATGTAATAATGTGTTTAGACTAAATATTTTGCTGGATTTAGATCGTTTGGACCTTTGTTGGAATATTAGCGATCTGTGGATTAAAATAATGCTTCATAGGTTAGGTTATAACTGTTTGTTTGTTGTTTGTCTGACAGAAGCATTTATTGAACCTGCTGTGGTGGTTGTATCTTGAAATGATCCACATTCATCGAACCACGAGGAGGATAGTTTTCTAACGATAGGTCGTATGAGTAAACTGCTTAAACACAGCAGTTGTTTACACATAATTATCAAATATAACTTTGCGAGGACCCGTAGAAGGGACACTGGGTTGTTATAAGGGTTGGTAAAAGAACTGTTCTGCAGACTGTTTAAGAGACACTTCACCCCTAGTTACTTGTCAGATCTAGACTGATAAATACATTTTACAAACTACAAATTTAGTATTTCATACCTCTAACGTAACTCATGTTTATTATACAATATTTTACAGCACTTTGCATCTATCAATTCTTCTAATTCCCAGCTTTTTTGACTGCAAGTTTGGCACAAGTTTTTTTACTCGTGTACCAACTTACGTGTTAAGTTTATTGTCGCAGTGGGGAATCTTGAAAAACATTTCTAACATTTGACCTGTTTAACAGTTGATGACAGTTTTCTGCTTTCGGGTTACATTCTCAGGCACTGAGATGCTCTTTATTTTGGCAGCTCTTCTTCATCCCCTATGTGTGTGTGTAGCTAAACACTGATTTGTTCTGAGATTGCTTCAGCGTCTCACCCTCTGACCCTCTCCCTTTGTCCCAGTGTTTACTTCTCGGCACCAAACATCCACTGAAAAATGCGCCTCCTGAGCGTTGGCTCTCAACTCCAGACGAAGAAATTATTGTCTGCCTTCCGTCTGCTGAAATAATACATTCAGAAACAACATGTCCCCTCATTATTCTTACTTACTTGGGCAAAGTTGAGAAAGAAAAGTTGCTTGTGATCCATGTCTAGACCAGGCAGACGAGGCTCCTCACCCTCCATCTCCACCCACTTTAGATAAGCCTGTAAACACATGGACGCATACGTACACTTGAAAACAGATTTCAGATGTGCAGAATGTTTATTATAAACATTTTGTACTTGCTGCTGAAATAGTAACATGTGGTTCTGCAGCTAACATCCAACCTTATATGCCTGACGAACCCCTCCATTGTCTGCAATGTTCTCCCCCAGAGTGCTGATTCCACTGACCTGCAGCCACACAGTCAAAACCAAGACATGAAAACACTCATTCTGGTCACTTAATACATGGTTTACATTGTCGGAGATTACAGCCAAGACAAAACATCTCATTTCATACTGCACATGCCACTGGGTGCTTACGTTTTGTCCTCCTGCTAGCTTCCAGTTGAAGTTGCCATACTGTTGCACCATGCACTGTGACTGCTCTTTAAAATGCTCAGCAGAGTAATTACTCCACCAGTTTAGCATATTACCATCCTTGTCAAAATTACGCCCTGTGAGGAAACAGAACGCATTAAGTCAAAGTACTGTTTGCCAAACATGATGCATCTACAAAGCAGTATCCAATCACAGTCACAACAGCAGACTTAAAATAAACTGTTATTACAAAATGACAGTGAATGATAAACTTCCCAAAATATCCACCATGGATCATTCCTGTCTCACCGTTGTCATCGAATCCGTGTGTGATCTCATGTCCGATAACCATTCCTATGCCACCGAAGTTGAGCGCCTGGTGCTGATGTTTACTGAAGAAAGGCGGCTGCAGGATTCCTGCTGGAAACACTGGACAGACAAAAACAACAGGAGTGAAAACACAGTAAGTACTGGCAACACTAAACAGGATTACACAGAGGAGTAACTGTGTTACTATAAAAACAACACGTCTTATTTGTCCACAGAGGCAAAGCTCTTACCAATCTGGTTTCTGTTGGGTGAGTAGAAAGCATTCACTACAGCAGCACCAATGATCCACCTGAGGAAGGATTGGTTTATAATTGATTAAAGAGAACAAAACTGCATTTTAAGTCAAATATATTATCCTGTAAAATCCATGCACAGAGCACAATTTGTACCATGAAACAACATATTCAAACCTTCCAGTGGTGGAATATAACTAAATGCATTTACTCAAGTACTGCACTTAAAAACAATTTTGAGGTACTTGTTCTTTATTTGAGCATTTCCATTTTATGCTCATTAATGCTATGCTCACATGGAGTCGGGGAGATGATAGACGGCAAACCGGATATCATTTTAATGGACGAGAGCAAGACGATAGAATTAGGAGAGGCCAGCACAGAATACTGATATTGCTAACAGTAGCATTAACGGTGCCATTTAAAGATGAATATTTCAACTTTTTTGCCGTCCTCCACGTCAGTATTAATAACCGGATTTTATGTAGCTCCCTTGCATAAGGAGAAAACATGGGTGATCTGCACAGTTACTGGACATTACTAGAAAAATGACATAAAAAATAAACATAAAATAATTCTATTTCATATATTTTATTCCCCCCTTTGTAACTAATACGGCATCACCATCGCAACGTATCGTCAGGCATGTTTGGTTTTGCTGTCCTGCCTTTCCGTCAGACTGTTTGTTTGCTTTTCCCGTGCTGTCCAGAAGGTGTTTTTCCGTCTGTCGTCTGCCTGATTAACACAGCATTGTACTTCTACATTACTACATTTCAGAGGCTAGTATTGTACTTTTTATTACACTACATTTATTTGACAACTAAAGATATTTCTTACTTTGCAGATGTAAATTAATGACACAAAATAAATAAGTTAAGCTGCCCAGCAGTGTATAAAGTAGTTGAAATGAGCTCCAGTTCATTTACCAGCTGCAACATTAAAAGGATGTACACACCAATGCATCACTAACCATTATAACAAAGTGTCTATTTGCACTGGAGTGAAAATGGTCACACTGCAGCTATTCAGCTATTTACACCAATCCCTATGACGTGTCAATATGGATCCCACAGCGTGCTGTGATTTGCTCGTACTCGTCACGTTGATGCACGGGGTTTGGAAGCAGTCGGGATTACAGCAAAGAGGCCGAGGTTAGGACTGATTTTAGCCAATCTCAAATACTCTGATACATATATGTAAAAACTCATTAATGTATTGTCAGAAAATCAAGTGATGCAGTACAAAGAGCCACACAGTTCAAAGAAGGCATGAGCTGTGGTAGATGAATGGGTTCTGCACAGGACTTTCATGCAGGAGCCTGGGGTTAAAGTCCTGTGTTGGCGTAGTATTTTTAGCAGAATAGCAGAATAGACCCGTTTGTGTTAACGTTATACTTCTACATTGCATTAATAGTCACATTTGCTATTCCGCTCTAGGAGCAAATAGCATTGTTGGCTACGGACACCTTGGTGCTAATAGCATCTGCCTTATTATAATCCAGTAGTATAATATATATGATTCTAAAATCAGCCATTCTGCTTAATGAGTACTTTTACTTTGTGTACTGTAAATATATTTTTATGCCAATACTTCTGTGCTTTACTTAAAGGTCTAGCGTTTAGGATTCAGTGGCAACTAGCGGTGAGGTTGCAGATTGCAACCAACTGAAACATCTCTTGTGTGCCAAGCATGTAAGAGAAACTATGGTGGCTGATATGAAAACACAAATGGCTCTACGAAGAGTCAGTTTGATTTGTCCATTCTGGGCTACTGTAGAATAACACGGCAGACTCTGTGAGAGAGGACCTGCTCTGTGTAGATATAAATGGCTCAGTCTAAGGACAAAACAAAAACACAACAATTCTTATTTTCGGGTGATTATAAACTAATGAAAACATAGTTATGAATTTACATTCCATTTCTGCCAATAGAGACCGCTAAATACTACACACTGGACCTTTAAATAAGATTTGTAAGATCAAGTTTTACTTTTCAGTGTTCTATGAAGATACAGAACATCTTCCTCTTGTTACTTTAGGACATTGAGTTCAACATGTCAACTTAAAAAAAAAATAATTTTTTGTTATGTTTTGGCTGAGGACAACAGAAAGAGGGAGCAAAAATCTATGACTGTGATATGTCACCGTTGATGACATTTCATGTCACGCACTCTAAGTGAGAGCACTGATAAAGCACAATGACCACCAGAGTACAAGAGCTTGTGTTTTACTGATAAGAACAGCTTGTGCTGTCAGATGCATCAACAGCTTACAGGTCCGGGTCCACAGGTTCTCTGAGCTTCTTCAGACTCTTGTGTGCCTCTGACTTGAGGTTCTCGAGGATGTTCTCAAAGTAGTGCTCTTCACTAAAATTCAGCTGGAGAGAGAAACCAGACAAATGAGAGATCGGTGACACATGTCAGGTATAAACACAGCATGGCTTGAAAAACAAACTCAGGCGCTACTTACATGAGCGTACTCCTGGTCAAGCTTCTTGTTGCTGTCCTGCAGAATATGATCTGGATAACCAATATGCTCCTTGATTGCCATGGCCTACATGACATGTGGAACATTAGTATGATAATACAGAACATCTGGAGATGATACCCCCTTATTTTCTTAGCTTGGCTGTATACTTTACCTTCTCTCTTGCCTTCTCCTTTGAAGGAAAATCCATCCAGCTTAACTCCTCCAGTGTTTCCACGTACGCTTTCTGGATCTTACTGATGAGGTCACTGACCTGTTAACAGTGTGATTACAATCCCATACAGACACTGTCGTGAGTTGGGTTTCCATCCAAATTGTAGCACACTTTTTAACAGAATATTTCAGAAAATCAGCAAAACAAACACTAATTTATGCACTTTTCCATCCACTACTGCTGCAAACCCTCCACTCAGGTGCCACTTCAGAAGAGGGAGTCATGTCTAGATGGTAACCCCGGATCTGTGAAAACTCCTTTTAGATTTCATATTCCGTATTTCAAGTAGTCAGTTAACCCAAACCATTATCTTTCCCTAACACTAACTGAGTGTTTTACCTAAACCTAACCAGACCTTAACCAGAGAGTTGTCAGTGAGACAAGATTTTTTTTTTAAAACCATTTGTGAAATTAGCAAATCTAGGATTACCATCTAACCACGACCAGAGGAGGGCACAACAAGATGATATGATTAAAATAAAATATCCAAACCTCAAATAAAAAAAATAATGGATGTATTATTGTCTCTCATAGCCGGATGTATCGCCACAGTGCTGTGTCAGCACTAGAGAAAGGTCTGGAAGCACATTATCATTCTGTTTTAGTGGTTAAATGCTCTGGCTTGTTTGTATTTCTTTAAACCAATCACAGTCATCTTGGGTGGCACTACACCCAGAATGCAGCATACAGAATGCAATTACTGTTTTGTCAGTGAAGGCTGGTGACTTTGATATAATAGTTTCAATTCCCTGTTAGAAAAGGCTGTCTGATGGCAAGGTAAAATTGTGAAAATATTCTCAATGTAGCATTCATTTAAACCGATATTGATTTATTTTTTTTTGGTGGGCATTTTTTTCAGTAGCTAAAAACGAATTAACTGAATCACCTGACAAAAGGAGTTTGAGTTTTGAACAACTAATATGACAGCTATGTGCTCTTAGAAGAGTTCGAGTAACAGCCCTGTGTTCAAATGTTTTAAAAGCCATCCAGAGATGACGACAAGAGCTCGTAGTGGCCCAATGACCATAATGTTACATTATCGTTTGTTTATTGAATCCGTTTCCATTGCACTTAGTTACATTTACCTTTTATTGATAGACCAATGTTTCTCAGCTGGCAATGATTGTAAGTGTGGCATCATTACCACTATCATATGAAACAGCTGGGTGTGAAAAGCAGAAAATGCGTTTGATGTGACAAAAGTGTACTCAATTTCCAAGAGTCATAAAAGTGTTATTAAAAGTGCATTATGAAACTTGTAAAGTGACACGTGGCCCCTCAAGGCTGAGTTTATTCCATGACTTTCATACAGCTTGCATTCATTGTTTGACGTAAACTGTCTCTGTGGTGGTAACTGATTTCCATGCTCTGAGGAAGCTAATGTTTCTGTTATGTTCAGGGGTGTACGGACCAAAAGGACTCACCATTCGTTTGCTTTCTCCTGCAAAGGTCTCATGCACATACAGAGCTCCAACTGCGTTCTCCATGCTGCTCTGGACGTAACGGACGCATTCTCGCCACCAAGCGTCCTCCACTGTGGTCCCATAGAGAGTCTGACCACACACACACACACACACACACACACACACACACACACACACACACACACACACAGACAACACACTGTAATTTAGTTCTTAAGCGAGCTTGTTTTAATATGTGCTGCTCTGTTATGTCATGCTCACCGCACCTTTCTGTAACGGGCTCTAGCGTCTTTGAAACGGCGACTCAAGCTGTTCACTCTGTCGATGATGAGCTGCCAGTTGAGGTAGTTCTGCATAGTTCTGCAAACAAAAAATGGTTTTGTTAAAGTGTGTTGAATTGTAGCTATATTTTAATTATTATACTTTCATGGACTCCTGTTTGCGTCACCCTCTGGGACTGACCTGACACTGTGTTTGGAGAGAACCTCATTCATCTTCTCAAGGTAGGGAGAGCTGTACACCACCACCTCCTCCTCAAGCTGCACCTCAACAGACACACTGGATAGCACGCCTTGAATAAACCGTGTCCAGTTAAACCCCTGGAAAACAAAAGGTAGGAGATATTACGCATGTTAAATATGGTTCGAAACCCACATGGTGTTAAACCCGAGGTCCCCATTAAGGTCATGTTTTCCTTGTTTTCAGTTTTTGTCAGTATTTCCTGTTTTATTTTGATGCTCACCCTTGTCTCTCGTTTCAGGTACTTCACTTCCTGCCCCTGTGTGTTTCCCTCCTGTGTGATTACCTGCCCCCTGATCGGTTTCACCTGTCCCTCATTACCCCTTCTCCCTTGTGTATTTACTGCTTGTGCTGCCCTTTGTCTGTTGCCAGTTCGTCGTCAGTTGTTTGAGTGTGTGTTCTGGCCATTTTCCCAAGGCTGACCCTGCTTAAACCTTCTGCCTTTGGATACCTTTGTTTGTGTTTTTTGGACTGATTATCTGTGCATAGACCCCCTTTTTTGCAGTAAGACCTTGTGTTTTTTTTAGTCCTGCGTCTGAGTCCTTTCTTTGTTGGCTCCAGTCTCATACATGGCAAAATATGTTTTACATGATTTTATATTGTCGTGCTAACAGCTAATTATTTCAAGGCAGCAGGGAACACCACATCCTGTGTGTCTAAATTAAATCTGTAGATTCAAGTTTTAAACAAGTTTCCATGTGTGTAGAAGGAAGGTGGACTAATTAAGGCAATGTTTATGTGAGTTATTAATAACTTACTTGGAACATGTCAGGGTTTGAAGGTGATGTTGTTTCCTGTTTTATTTTGAAAGTCTGTTGTTTGTCTGCCCATATCAAGTTTCCCGCCACCCTGACTGTCTGATTGCTTTCACCTGTGTCTCATTATCTCCCCTGTCAGAGTGTATATAAGTCTGTGTCTTCCCTTTGTTCTCAGTTAAATTGTCTTGTCCTTCGTGTGAGCTTTCTGGTGTTCTTCCTAGTGTGTATTCCCTGTGAGACTGACCTTTTGTCATAGTTAGACCAGTGAGTTTTTGCCTGACCTTTGTGTACTTACCTGGACTGTATTAAAAACCCTGAACTTTGGATTTCGTCTCAGTCTTCATTTGTGAGTCCACCATTGTGTCTGATAGAATGCTGCTTTGTCACTCTTTGTCCTGCCCGCCCAAACTGCCTGTGACATTTTATAGCATGATCAATCACTAATTAATAGATGGCATGTATAGTGGCTGTTTCAACATACTAAAGTTCCTAGGCCACTTAGTCTGCGAGGTGTCTCAGTTCTGACTTGTGTTCCTGTTCCTTTTCCAAGTCTTCCATAATTACATCTCGTACGGTTCACTACCACCTCAATGTCCTTCCTTTTATATATTCTTATCATATTACCCATTATTACACACTTTAACACTGCATAAAACGGTCAAAACTTATTATGATCCAAACCAACACAGACTTCATGTCGTCCAACTGCCTTACAGCACCATACCTGGCGTAAATAACTTGTGCCTGTATTCTAATACATAAATAAAGTAAATATACACACAACCTCAGTATAGTCCACTACTATATGCTATTCAAAATATACAGACACTGTTGTGTAAAGTTAAACAATAGCAGAACCTATGGTCTCAAAGGCTGATATGTCTTGATATTGTACTGCACTGCAAATGAGCTTAGGCTACAAATGCTGTGGTGCTTTGTGCCACACACGTGTCCCTATACAAAAAACAATAAATAAATAATTATTAGGATACCATGAACATCTAGTGTATGTTTCAGTAACATCACATTCACACACTGAGCTTCCAGGTACAGCGAGCCTTCTGAGTGGCCACTTGAATTATCATCTGTAAGAAGTAAACAATAATACACGAGGGGTCATTATGTACAAAAATAATGGACAGGGCTGAGGCAAATAACACTCCACTTCACACTTTACACTGTGGTGTTTCCACACAGTCCATTATTTTCTGTATCAGGACACTTCAGAGGATCTGAGTACTGAGTGTTTGAGATATCGGCCGTGGAGATGTCTGCTGTCTCTCCAGTATAATGGAACTAGATGGCACTCAGCTTGTGGTGCTCAAAGTGCCAAAAAAAAATAAAAAATTGAAAAACTCAACAGCAATGTCTTTTTCCAGAGATCATGATCCTGTTACTCAAGTTAATCCACAGACCTTGTTGTGAGCAGTTCATTTTCTTTCTGCTGAACTGCACCCACCAACTGTAGAAGGGAGAGTGCATCTCCTGAGCTAGCTAACATTACAGCACAGCCTCATTTAGTTTCGCAACTCTGGGCTGTTAAAGACACAGTAGTTCAGTGACATGAACCTGTGAACTGCTTGCACTTTATGTAATACGTAAAATGACACTTACATTAAAGCTGAATGTGTTCTGCAGCTCTCCAATAGTCATCTTATTATAGAGAATGGTGACATCTTGGCGCTCCTCTGCCGGTGATGTGGCCTGTCCCGTAACAGGAAGGAAGAAGCCTTCTGGTTATATATATTCACATTATGCTCTCCTTTCATCAGCAAAGTCTCATTCGTCATGCTTCTGACAGACATGGACAACAAAAACGACTGGTTAAAAGCCTGGCTGATCCCCTGTATCCACACTAAATGTAGCCTGGTGCTTCTGATTTATAGGAAGCAGAGAGGAGCTACTCATTTTTCATCTTGTCATTATTCATTTTCCTTAGCCCTCATCCCGCAATTCCACTTCCTGTTGTGGCTGGCACTCACGTTGGCGATGTCTGTCTCCAGCTCCAGCACTTGCATCATTTCCTCCCACACACGGTCGTCATCCTGAGTCAAGTTCCTGTCCTCTCGGGTTATCTTCGCAATAGAGACCATGAAATGTAGGTAGGCCTCTCGAACCTGTGGTGCAATCACAAGCTATGAAATGTTGTTTCCACAGCAAAATCAAGGTTGTGTCAGAATGACGGAGGTGAATGGAATAAGATTTGTAGCACCCAAAACAAGGGAAAATTACATTAGATAATATGTTTATTTTCTAAAAATGAACTGGTTACTCAGGATAATCCAGAAATAATTACGACCTGACCGTGAACAATTTCTTCAGTAGGCAGTAATGCAGCTGTTACTGTGACATATTGTTGCACAGAGATGTTGGCGTTGAGTTTTTCAAGTCTTTTTTTTAACACAACAAAATCCCATTCACCTCCATAGTACTGTAGTGGACGAAGAATTCTAATAGAAAAATATCTAAAACTTTAACAAATAAAACTTAAATTATCTGCATGATTCATGCGTTTAAGCTACAGTTGGTAACTTTTATAAAAACAAAAGTTTTTTTTTTCATATTTGCAAAAACTGTCACTATATTCAAACAGCAATAAATGAGACAGACAATCCGTGAGAAAAAAAATCATATTCATCTAGTCACTGTATTGCTTTGTAGTGCTTCTAACGGCCTTACGGCATGTGAGTGAAAACAACCAATCCGAGCCAAAGAATCTCTAAGGCAGCTGTCAGTCATATCTGTAGCTGCTCGTGAACTGCAATCAAGCCGTCAAACTAGGCAGCGCTGATCACAATGGAATCACAATTCTGTTATTTCATTGCCTACTTCTTGTCTCAAATGTTTTCAGAAACATGTTTCAGTGTACTGTTTAACTGTAAAAAAAGAAAGTTGGTCCAGCCGGTGGGCGGCCAGGTCACCACTGTCTTATTTTACAGCTAAACAGTACACTGAGACATGTTTCTGAAAACATTTGAGGTGAGAAACAGACAATGCAGTAACAGAATCTTGATCAGCACTGCCCAGTTTGACAGTTTGACCACAGCTCACAAGCAGTGATTGACATGATTGACAGCTGCATTAGAGACTCAACGACGCTGATTAGTTGTTTTCAGTGCACTGTGGTAGATTCCAGCAAATGCCATTAGAGGCAATAGGATGAGGAGGGACATGATTTCTTTTCCCCTGGCTATCGGTCTTGTACTTCTTTCAAAACATAGTGACAGTTTCAGCAAATGTGACACAATGTTATTCTCATTAAAGTTACAAAGTGCAGCTTTAATTCAGAGAATGTGTTTTAGTGATTTGGGTGAAATGATCCTTTAAGGCCTCACCTTTTTGTAGTTTCCATCATTGAAGTAATAGTCTCTTGATGGCATACCCAGTCCAGGCTGGTCAATCTAACCAGAATAACCAAGAATAGCGATCAAACATTTCTGTGTGTCTTTAATCTTTTTCATGTTTACATTTTTGTGTGTTTTTAACTGTATACTAAAATGAAATGGCTGCCAATATTCTATATTTTTATTATTATCAATAAATCCGATGAAAAGACCAAAACCAAGGATAAACTGTTCCTGCTAACAAGTATCAGTTAAAGTCTGATACAGCGTATTCCACTGTGCCAGTGTTTCTCCCATAGGGGGGTGATCATACCCTGAGGGGTACTTTTTAAAAAAAAAATGTTTTAACGTTAATTAATTCAAGTTTGAAGCATAGAGAGGTGGACAACTAGGTTACGAAGATAAAATATCAATCCCCAAACTATAAGGGTGAGAAGCTCACATGGGAAGAGCATCTTGGAACATCTATTCACCATGGATGTATAATAATACCTTGATACCAGATCCCAAGATGACACCTTTTCAGTCCTATGGAACTGCTTGCCTTGAGTATACGTAAAAAAAAAGTATATGCGCAGTAGTGTCTCTCCTGCTGGCCCCTGTTGACATATCTTTTATAATGGTTGCCAATGGGGTAAATGCTATTTGTCCCACAGGGGATTTTTTTTTTAACTCCAATACCCGGATTGGCCACTGGGAAAAATTGCAAGTCTAAGCATCGTTCCTAGGTGCCTGCTACTCACAGGGAAGCTTGGAGGAAAGCAGCACAGTCAGGGTATTTCAAAGCCCGAGACATTTAGACACACCTGATTTCACTGTGAATATAGAAAATGTTGAGACTGGGGCTCAGGGAGGATGATAGCTGTTAGAGATGCAAAGAATTGGGCATGCTGGTACTAGTGCTATATGAATGTGAAACCATACGTGACTTCTGTGTTAACAACATACTGGAAACAGACTTCACTGAGGGTCCAGCATTATGTATGTTGGGCATTTTACCAATGGAGGCTAACCCATCCTCTCTAGTGTGTTCTTGGGTGAAATTAGCCCGCATAATGGGAAGCAGCGCAGTGCTGAGACATTGTGAGTCGAAAGAGAAAATCTGCTTCAGAGAACGGAGAGATGAGCTGGCCGAATAGTTTCTTTTGAGCAGCTTATCCACAGAGTTAATAATAGTCTAAAGGGTTTCAGACGAAGTGATAGATACAGATGATCAACATGTCAGCTGATATTTGTGTCTCACTCCTGCTCTCTGTGCATTATATAATTGTTTATGTCAAGTAGATGAACACGAGGTGTAATATGATGTTGTATAAAGGTTGTATGACAGTGTGTTACACACTGCAGAGAGGATTGTGCACATCCTTTCTTTTCTTTTTTACTTTTGTGTATTGTTTGTACATTTGTTCCTGAAAAAGCAATAAAAAGTTTAATCATAAAAATATTTATATTAGTCATGCATAATTCCTAAAATAATTAAATCACTTATATAACTGTCTTAGTGTTATTACATGGTGACAAAAAGTGGTTTGCCATGAATTTAGTGATGGATTCTATACATTTGAAATGTTGCATTACTGTTTTCATCCCACTGTAGGCCTGGGTGGCATTTATTTTCCTACCTTCATACCTTCCTAGCGTTTCGTCAAGGCATACGGTATACAATCGTATCTGTGCTTAAAAGCTGAGCTACTAGCTAATAGAAGTCATTGTAGCATTTCTAATATGCAGTCAGCCTACTGAGACTAGTCTTGCTGGGTTTAAATATTTAAGGCCCATAGAATAATGAACAGATAGGAAAGAAGCGCCCCTCTCACTGAAGGTCACGACACTTGCTGCTGTGGATACTGACACATCAGTGGGCTGAATGGCGATGACGTGTTGAGTAAAATCATGTGGCTAATAAACTGCTTTTGTAGTCGGAAGAAGTCATCTCAAGATAAAGTTTCATGTGGAAATACTCCTAAATGGGGGGCAGAGACATTTTTTTAACATGAGTCCTGTGACGTCATCCCCACCACTCACAGTCGCCATCTTTTTCACCTCAGCTGCCTGTTTCACCAGTAGAGACTGACCTCTGGTGGCACATGCTCTACAGCATCTCTCTAGCAGTTTAATACAAAGAGGAGCATCTTAAGAATCATATCTTCGAGATTTCTAAATACTGTGGTTGCACAGTTGCACTGGGCGACATATTCCTTCATGATCATGGGCACTGTAGTTTGTATTGAGAGTTTATACAGAGTCCATCTCACATAAACAGTCCTAAAAAAAAACCAGCACACCAAATGTGTATTAATCCACCACTGAAAATAGTCCCCAACAAACACACTATTTACTCCTGTTTGAGTAACATTTGCTATTAACTGCTGCTACTACTACTAATTGGAATTTATTTAGCCTTTTATAAAAAGGAAACTCTATTTGTGAGCCATTTTTCAGGATTTACATCCTCAGTAGTAATGAATTGGCTCAGGCTGAGTGCCACAGACAGGGTAGGGAAGTTGGAAAGTATTAAGTGACAGACTCATAACACATAATGACTGTGTAATGATGTTACACTTGTAATCTGTTATTTGTAATCTTACATAAATGATATGGCGCCGAGAGTCCCGGTCGTCTGTCCACACGTACATATCCAGCAGAACCTTCTTGTGGAAATGAGAAGTGAGCTTTGCCAGTGTGTCCTCGAGGCTCCATGCTTCCTCTGCAATTACAGGAGAAAACAAAACCTGGCACTTAATTTAAACACAGTTATCTCGCTGTAATGAACTATTCAATGTAGCAGGATGCAAAGAGCAGGCTCCCTCTCTGCCTGTGCTACACATTTAACTGCACTCTCTGTGTGAATCTGTGCAGATGCAGCTATGTGTGGTTAATTCTGTTTGAGCCACCGTCCATGATTACATTTAATTAAAGTGGCAAGAGCCAGGAGCTTGGGGAAGAGCAGCGTAGACTATTTAAAGCATCCTTCACAGTCCTGAGTGAGGACCTGCTCCTCTACCCACTCATCACGCTCCCAAACTCCACACATGACTGCTCAGCTGAAGAGCTTCGGCCGGCCTCTTGATCCCGCCAACAAAGCTCAAACTCAGCAATTCCCTGAGAGCAAATATAGCTACACGAGCTCTGCGTGAGCACATGGATTTGAGTAGGAACATGAGTGCTTGTTTGTGTGGATGTATTGCACGTGCACATTTGCATGTTTATAGAAGAACAAGCTGCAGACATTAATCAGAGTGTGTGTGTGTTCTACCTGTGGTGGAGTTCCAGTCATCTGACGCCACGGGCCAGTCTCCGATACTCTCAATGAGCTTCAGGAGGGGCTGGGAGTCACGCTGCTCTATGAGGCCTGCAAGCAAAACACCACAACTTATACAATATAACAACAACACCATAGTCTCTCTACTCAGCCCAGTCGTCAGGAGAAAATGATGGCATTGTATGTTTCTACAAACCACTGATACGTTACATTTATAGGTTTTAGATCATATCAGTGTCTCTAAAGTGACCTAGGTCTGATTACATATATATGAGCTAACTTTGTCATCACAAAGTGTAGGGGATGGTGGATGGTGGATGGTGTAAGACCCTCGGCAAGATGACTGACAGGCTGCAGACCACTGTTTGAGACCAATGAACAACAAAATTTGTTGTTTTTTAGCGAGACATTGCAGCATTTTCAACCTTTTCCTCACCATAACCAAGTGGTTTTTGTGCCTAAACCTAACCACATGTTAACAACAGCATTATTGAATTGTAAAGACCGGTAAAATTCAAACATATCTGCTACATAATAACGTACAAATGTAACATATCCATGGTTTGCAGAAATGATGCGAACATTTATTCCGACGATTAAGTCGCTCTACTATTCATTCTGTAAGACAACAGGCCTCATTGAGATTAATTTTTTTCCCACCTTGGAAACGGCAGTGGACAAAAACAATCTCACACAAGACTAAACTTTCAGTCTCAACTTTTGAGCCAACATGGATCAGAGGGTTCAGAGAAAAATTTAATTTTAACAGTTCCATGACGACTGGGCAGCTTTGATTTCTCAAAAAAGGCCTTAGAAGGTATTAAAATTGATTAATTTACAAACATCACTGCAGGTGTGTTCAGCAGAATCAGCAGATGTTTTTCACTCACAACAGTCTTAAATATTTCTCTTGCCTGCTGTAGGCAGTTAATCATAAAAAGTAGATTGTTTTGATTATGCTGCAGGAGGAGTTTTATTGGAGTTTCAGTCAGCACCGTCAGACCAGTAAAAAGCACTTCTGCTAACTACAGTAACTAGTGCTGTGTCTCAAATCAGATACTTCTGTTAGTCCACTCACATGCAGTGCACTGTGTACTTACTTGTATAGTGGACACATTTTGACATTTGTTGTCAAACACAGCTGCTGCGCACTTATCAAAAATGACAGTCACAAGATTTGACAGCTTTTCTTCGGCTTGCAAATCGCAACCCTAGATGTTTGTCACTTGCCACAATATATGCTGGGTGTATCTGCTTGGTCGCTCACTTGCTTTCTCCTGTATTTAAGCTATTCATTTCTTGTATTAAAAATGAACATGCTTTCATGGCACGTTTTTTTTATCTATGAATGTCCTTGGCTGACACTGGCTGTCTCTCTGACCACAAATCTAAAATCTTCTACTGCAAAGACGACAATTTAACATGCATACACAACAAACTTCACTATGCCTCCAGACCTTACAGAGTGCTCCAGGGATGATGTTTTCCTGTAAGCCGACGAGTAAGTTAGCATCGCCCTGGTTCCCTCGTCAAAAAGCCTGTGTGATTTTTCCATTGGATTTTTACTTGTTGCAGAAAATAAGCTCTGCGGCAAACAAAAGTTTATGATACTTAAACGATTTGTTCGGCAAGATAATCTTTAAAAATGAACACCACTTTTATGATTTTTGAAGCGTAAGTGCAATCGCCAGAGGTAAAAAGCTAATATTACGCTAAAAACAAATTACACCAATATTGCATGGCTGTAAAGCTGTGTTCGGCGTGAAGATGCTCTGTAGTCTCATTTAGCCACTTCTTAGCAACCGTCTTTTTAAACACACAAAAAAAACTGACGAGCTTGGTGTTTACTGATGTATTTTATGTAGTAGAACAGAGCATGACAGTGTCTTGAGCTTGTAAAAAACCACAGACCTTTTTGCAGATGTCTAACCTAAAACCCATTCAAAATACCCACTGATTCTGGCACAAGAGAACCAGAGGGCAAAGACGCTAACTGATTTGCGCGTTTTAGGACTCATTCCTGGGGCAATCTAGAGTTTATGCCTCGACACAGTCAGCTGACATTTCACAAGTTTAAAATGTGTTTGTGCTATGTGGGCAACATGGCGACCTTTGAGAGTTGAGAATGTTCTCATGTTCCATACTCAACTTCGTAACCATTATGGGTGCGCCATCCAGGTACTTACAGTACACTGCTTCACAGTGTGAACGCACTCATGCACTCAAAATATCAAGTATAAGTACAGATTAGAAGTATCCCATTTGAGACACAGCACATCAAGTTCATAATGATTAAATGTTAATTTAAAATTAATTAAATTAAATGAATTAATCATTTTAATTGTTTAATCTATTCACCCATCCATTTTAATGCCACTTATCCATGTCCAAGCTGAGCTGATTAAATCAATTAAATCATCAGAAATCATTGTTGCATCGTGCTATACAAGTAAGTACTGAAAAAGGTCACATCATCTCTACTGATTTTCCATCACACTGCCAGTATGATCATAAAACGTGAATAAAATTGTGCTCTATATGCCATTTAAAAGAGTTTTAAAAGTCCTAAATCTAACTTGGTGAAGCTGCAGACACCCTGGCTGAAGGAACCGTCTGATGTAATAAACAGCTCCAGAAACTGTTTTCTTGCCTCCTTTCAGAAGTGAAACACCATAAAGAGAACCTTACTCTCATTCATGCAGGAGTTGTAAAGAACTTTGGCCTTCTTGATTGCATTTCTGTCCTGTTCATTCTCCGTCTCCAGAACACCTGCAACAACAGAACACATGCAGATATTTCATCTCTGAATGAAACCCACGTGTGGCTCCGAATTCTGCAGCCCACTGACTGCTAAAGATTACACCCCGCTGACCTTTGAGGACAATCTCCAGCTTGTCCCTCAGAATGTCAAAGACGCTGTGGCGGGAGCTGGTCTCCGGGATGACGTGTCTCTCCAGCCAGCCCCCGCAGGCATACTGGTAGAAATTATCACAAGGCTTCACAGACTGATCCATGTTCTGCAAGAGCCGGGCAGCTTTTGAGGTGTCATGGAGACAAGAGGGGGGAAAAGATGGATGGTGAAGATCCGCATGTGGTTAGAAAACAGCTTTTTGCAGGGATGGGGGGTTGACTTGGTTTGTAAAATGAAACAGCAGGAGAGCAAAGAAAAAAGAAAACTCCTCTCACCTGCAGTAACACAGTCCGCAGTTGTGCACACACTGTTGAGACTGGAGCGAAACAGCTGGCCTGGAAAAATCAATGTCAACATTCATGAGAAAGCATTCAGACTATTTGACAAACTGCACTCCCACTGAGACGAGGAGGATGTTATCGTGTAGAAAAAAAACTCTAAATAGTCTAGATCTATGGTGTGTGTGTGTCGGGCAATGTCTATGTCAGCAGTGACTCTGTTCTTCACTTGTGTGGCACTGCTGATCAGGCAGTAAAGGGAATTACAGCATTACAGTGACTATCAGAGGTGCAGGCTCCAATATGACACACGCCAACCCACTTATCACACCGTGCTCCCTTTGCTCAGTTTATAAGCTTATAGTGACCAACGCTCACCTTCACTTGTTGAGCTCCTGGACACACTCGTCTTGTTAGATTGCTCTGAATTGTTAGGAAGAAACAGATTTTTAGACACAGTCAGGGTGAGTTAATTATGAATTATCTGGATTATTTTATATTTAAAGAAAAGAAAGCACAATCAAGAGTTATGCAGAGTTGTATTATGTTTGCAAGTCCACTAAGATCCTTTATTTTTTCAGAAAACAAGCCTGGGGTTGCAGTTCCTTACTCAAAGGTTAGGACTGTGTGTGTAGTGTATATTGTGTATGAGGCAAAACCCTTATTTTGCTTATTTTGAGGTGTAACATTAACCTTTAAAATCACGAAAAAGGTTAACAGATGATATATGTGCATCAGTATTGCATAAAGCAATGTCATGGTCAGATCTGAAAGCATTTCCAGGGTCAAGATCATTTCCTGTGTCAATGCCAGCTTGCAGTCACACAAAAAACAGAGCCGGGAGACACTTGTCATTACTGCTGCCGTCTGTAATATCTGGATCTTTCCACAGTGAGCCTGACAGAGCCGTTACCTTTCACAACCGACGTGTAGAGGACTACCAGCCCGGCCAAGGCACAGCTGACCAACAGCAGCAGCACGGACAGACCAATTTCTGCAACAGTCCAACGACGCTTTCCAGGTTTACTTGATTTCTCCATGATATCCATTTGGCTTTCGGATTTGCCCATATTCCTCCTGACTGCCGGCTCTGTGGGAAAGACACCGTTGGAGTGTGGGATGGTCCAGGCAGAGAGCTACCAGTGTGTGTGTGTTTGTGGTGTGTGTGTGTGATTGTGTGTGTGTGTGGGCTGTGCAGTGATCCATCAGTAAACTGTGCCAGCTGACCTGCAGTGAGTGAGCTTCAACTGCTGAACACCTACAACAACTTCACTGACAGGAGTTGTGAAACTGTTCTGGTCTCGTTGCACAAATACAGTTTGTCGCTCTGCATGTTATTCTTTTATAAAGTAATATATAAAAGGTTTTGGCCCATGCAGGTTTCATTTTATAGCCTTCACATTACTAGTTTTTGGGCCTGTTGAATCCACAAAATTGCCCTTTTGGTCATCACTTTCTCACCCTTAAAGCTCATATTTTTCCTCGTACCTGTGGTGCTATTTATCAGTCTAGATTGTTTTGGTGTGAGTTGCAGAGTGTTGGAGATATTATATCGGCTGTGAAGATGTCTGCTATCTCTCAAATATAATGGAACTAGATGACCCTGGGCTTGTGGTGCTCAAAGCACCGCAAAAATACATTTAAAAACTCAGCATTAATGTGGCTTCCCAGAAATCATGACACGGTTATTCAAGATAATCCACAGACCTTGTTGTGAGCAATTTCATGAAGAACGATTTTCTTTCTACCAGACTACACCCGACAGCTGTATCACCACAGTGAAGGAAGCGTGCATCTACTCATGGACGAGAGGATAATGCTGCTGACAGCGCGAGATGTAAACATAAATGGCGTCCTCCTTGGCTGAGCTGAAACGGTTAGCTCGGTGGTGCTAGGCTAGGCAAGCTAACAGTAGATGCACACTTCCCTCTGCGTGGTAATGCGTTTGGCGGGTGTAATTCAGTAGAAAGAAAATAGTTCCTACATGAAACTGCTCACAACAACTTCTGTGGATTATCTTGAGTAACCAGGTCATGATTTCTGGAAAGAGACATTGATGTTTTGAAGCTTTAAGCACCACAAGCTGAGTGCCATCTAGTTCCATTATATACGAGAGAAGGCAGACATCTCTACAGCCGATATCTTCAACACTCCGCAACCCACACCACAACAATTAAGACTGACAAATAGCACTACAGTTAAGAGCAAACATGTAGAGGAAACATATGTCTTTTTGATTATGGGGTGAGCTGTCCCTTCAATGTGCGAGGAATTCAAAGTGAAAAGCAATCAGGAGATGACACAATTGCTTCGTCTTGCTTTGCTTTACTTTGCTGCGAAGGGCACCACAGGCCACTGGTTCCAAATTATTGTTGGACCCCTAATTTTGAAGGGTCACAAGACAATTAAAAAGCGAAGAAATAAAAATACATATTTAAAGTGATGTTTCCTTTTTCTGACTTGTGCCTTAGTCATGTGAAATATTGGATACTTCGCTCCTCAGCCCTCTTAAATCCTTTAAATGAAACAATCTTTTAAAGATAAAAACACTGCTACATCTCATCTCTGCAGTGCGACCAATGCCTGTGACGAGAGGTCACCAGTAGATGTTCCTTTATTCTAAAGCAAGCCAAAGAGTTTAGAGGACCTTGGACATACAGTAAAGAACACTGCTTTGTGTTATGAAGGCTGAAAATGTACATCACCTCTGATCTTTGAGCTAGATATAGAGGAGTCTAGTTCATTATCTCACTGAGACAAAGACATTTTGCTAACTCAAAGGAGACCTGTGTTGCGATATGAATATATACAATAAGTTGTCCATTTTGTAAAGGTAGTTTGGTAGCTGTCTTTATATAGTTTGTTAGTTAAATTACCCATATGTATTAAGTTAACATCATCAAGCATTTCTCCATTATGTCTGGAACAGATATCAGTCTATACTGAGTTTTCCAGAGTAAATTAATATTTATTTTTCTCCATAAGGCCCAGTCCTAATGCCACATAATGCCCTGGTTGTTAAAGTGATTAGTTCTCAGGGCACCTGTTTCATTAACCTGACCACAGTCAATGCATTTTGTTCAGTGTATGAGTTCATTTAGGTCATTATTCCTCACTTAATCATTGAGCTCCATCTGTTGTTAATATAGGACAGAGAGTTGTTGTGTATATTGAATGTGACATTTATTCTGCAAACAATTTGGGGAGCAGCAAATTAACCATTAAACTAACTTTCACTGACTATTGTTGTTTGAAATATTTGCCCCCCCACACACACACACGCCAGGCCTTTAGCCATAAGCCTACTTCAAGAGAACTAATTTCTATGCACAATAATTATGTATGTGTGAACACAATATTGCAAATGAGCATTTGTGCAGGGGACAAAACGACAATCACCCGTGGTTTTCAGCATCATTGCTCTGCATCTATTCACTCTGCAGCACCTGTTTCTCCATAACCAGCCCCATTGCCCTATCATTAGGCCTGACAAGGGACGGGCTGTAAATCAGAGGTTCACACTGCTGTGCCCCATTAGCCCTTCCTGATGAATACTCATGGGCACATATCTGGCACTACAGTGATGAAGAGTGGGCAGGGGCTTGTTAGAGCTTCACTGACATCCTCAGCATCAGAGTGCACAGAAACTGTCTCTGAGGCAAAATCCTGTTACACTCAGGCCCCACTTTATGGAGAACTGAGTAATAATGTGCAGTCTACTGTGTCAATACGAGATTTGTTGTCCAATAGGAGGAGTTATTTACATCTTTAAATGTGCTCAGATGTTCAGCTGTGCTGCAGTGCTCCCTGTTTTTAGCATACAGGGCTTTAGGATATAGGCAGGATTCAGCAGTGTAGTTAAATATCCATAGGATCCTGCATTTCTAATTAACCACAAGACATATTCATGACTTCTTTCCATTTATGACCATTTAAATATATTAATATTTTAAAGGGACAGTTCATCCCAAAATCAAAATACATATTTTCCTCTATGTGTAGTGCTGTGTATCAGTCTAGATTGTTTTGATGTGAGTTGCCTAGTGTTGAAGATATCGCCACAGAGATGTCTGCCTTCTCTTGAATATAATGGAACGAGATGGCACTCAGGCTCGTGGTGCTCAAAGTGCCGCAAAAATACATTTAAAAAACTCAATAAATGTCTTTTTCCAGAAATCATGACCCAGTTACTCAAGATAATCCACAGACCTTGTTATGAGCAATTTCAGGAGGGAACTATTTACTTTCTACCGAACTACACTCACCAACCGTATCACAACACAGAAGGATATGTGCATCTACTCATGGATGAGTGATTTGTGTTTATGACAGACATTAATGGCGTCCTCCTCAGCTGAGCTGTAACGTTAGCTAGCTCAGTGGTGCTAGGTGAGCTAGCAGTAGATGCATACTTTCTTCTGCGCAGTGATACCATTGGTGGTTGTTGTTCGGAAGAAAGAAAATAGTTCCTACATGAATCTGCTCACATCACCATGGAGAAGGGAGTGTGCATCTACTGTTAGCTTGCCTAGCACCTTTGAGCTAGCTAACATTTCGGCTCAACCAAGGAAGACGCCATTTATGTTTACATCTTGTGCTGTCACAAGCACAAGCCTCTAGTTCGTGAGTAGATGCACGCTTCCTTCAGTGCGGTGATGCAGTTGGTGGGTGTAATTCGGTAGATAGAAAATAGTACCAGCATGAAATGGTTCACACCAAGGTCTGTGGATTATCTTGAGTACTGGGTCATGATTTCTGGAAAGAGACACTGATGTTGAGTTTTTGAAATGTATTTTTGTAGAGCTTTGAGCACCACAAGCCGAGTGCCATCAAGTCCCATTAAATGCACAAGAAGGCAGACGTCTCTACGGCCGATATCTCCAACACTCGGCAACTCACACCAAAACAATCTAGACTGATAAACAGCACTACAGGTATGTGGAAAAATATGCATTTTTTTAATTGGGGGTTAACTGTCCCCTTAAAGTACTGGTGAATTGGCTTTACAATCTTATCAGCCCTTAGTAAATGTAAAAACATGTCAGCAAACAGTTTTAAGCATTTGAAACACATTTCTAGACACATTAGCTCGAGTAAAAGATGTTGACACTTAACGCATCTGCACAATGTTCATTGACAATGCATTTGATTTGTTTTCTGCTTGAATATTAGATTTTGCAATACTAATATCTGCTTGTAGTGACGGGGACAGCCCATTGTTCCGACCATATTAAACTCATTGTTCCGAAGTCCGTTCCGAAATCATCATGATGCCCTGTGGTTAAGGTCTGGTTAGGTTTAGGCACAAAAACCACTTGGTTAGGGTCAGGAAAAGATCATGGTGTGGGTTAAAATGAAAAAGAAAGTGACAAACACATAAGCCGTGAGCCTGCTCCGCCTCAAGTCAATCGCGGCGCACCATACGCCCGCCGCGAGCCGTTCAACACCGCGGACAGTCGGACTAATGGGATGTCCAACCAATGGGCTGTCGAACCAATGACATGGACCCGTAGTGACTACAGCATTATTAAACTGTTTTATGTTCACGTTTAGGCACTTGTAGCACTTCGTTAAGGTTCGGGAAAGATCATGGTCTTGGTTTAATACAGAAAATTCAGGGGTTTTTTTTATTTTATTTTTTTTATAAAGCCCAATATCACAAATCACATTTTGTGTCAGAGGGCTTTACAACATATGACATCCCTCTGTCCTAAAACCCTCACAGCAGATAAAGAAAAACTCCCCCCCCAAAGACCTTTAACAGGAAAAAAAGGTAGAAACTGCAAGAAGAGCAACTGACTTGTGCAGTGACTTGAATCACAACATGATCGCTGTGATCTTTTCCTTACTCCAGCAAAAGGTGCTTTTGTTTGCTCCACCTAATCACAGACTAAAATCTGACTAAATGTTTTTGTTATTATGACCAAAACTGTTTAAGTTATTTCTTGCATTTATTTGTATTATAACTATGACATTGGTCTCTTTCAATAATGTTAGTCTAAGAAATTAATACACTTAAAGGTGAACTGCGCAGGATGGTTGGTTTCTGTTTGTAGACACGCTCACCAGCGAAAGTAAAAGCCAACCACAGATTCATTCTTGCTATATTTTTGGGTTTTTTTTGGCACTTTGACCTGGTTGCTACCTTTTCATAAAGCCAAAACCTCACCTGAGCGTTGCGGGGGTACACGCCCATAAACGTCCTGAACACAGAAAATTAGAAGAAAATAATACAAACGAGGTAGAAGGCAGTCTCTGGGGATGAATACACCGCCACACACTCCTAGTGGGTCATAAGTGATGATTTGTATGACTCTCTACATTGTTTTCCTGCAGAGTATATCTTTAATTTCAAGTTTAGTTTAGTTGAAGAAGACCTAAGACAACACATGTTGAATACAAAGAATTATAGACTGAAAGTAGTTTTTCCTGTTCACCCCTTACTGCCTTTTTTATCTGGTGATGTTCTGCGCTTTAATCTTTTATGTTGTGATATTTGGTTATTTTACCTGACTATTTTTATCTAATGTTTCTGTAAAGATCTTTGTCACTTTGTTCTGAAACATTAATAAGGTATTCACAAACCAATATTGGTTGGAAGTACTGTTTCTCACCCTGGGTAGCAGATTGCAGATTGTCCTGCAAGATCCACCAACCAGATGGTTAGGACAGCCTCTGTGTAGCCTGACAAACAAAATCCAGGGCCAACAGAAAAAAAACAACACATCACTGCTGCTCATTGCTGTGAGTGCAAGGTAACTGTCAGTGTATTTGCATTTTTATCAACTAAGACAGACAACCGGCAGCAGAATGAGAAGCTGCAGTGACGGAGAAAATCTGCTTCTCTTCCACCAGCTGCAGCTCTACACAACATCCTCCAGCTTTATGCTCGTGCACCACAGTGAGGCCTCTGCAGATGATGTGTCTGCCCAGCTAGGGGTCTGGCCGAGAGGGCAGCACCAAAACATTGTTAACAATTAATACAAGCGACATTAGCAGACTAAGACAACTAATGCTGCAGTTAAAATGCATAAACGGGGAGATTCTTTTCTAAATTGATCTTTAAAACTGACTTTATCAACACTAAGGATTCTTTCAGGAGAAAGGGGACCTAACTCAGGGAGCCAAAATCAGTAGAATGCCATGAGAACGCAGGCTAAATCGCTTTTGATTTCCACACGTGTGCACACAGGTGGGGACAGATTTATAGAGAAAACACAATCTAACTCTCTGTCACCAGTGAGAGAAGCATCAATGCAAAAAGCTCCTGATTCAGTGATGATTCAGTCCAGCTTCAAGATTCAGTGTTAAAAGTGTGTTTGTTTATGTACTGAGATAAGAGTGACCTCAAATAAAATTTTCTGAATATGTCTCCAGCCCCAAAAAGACATGTGAGTAGGAAAGCATTTCATATGATGGATGAAACAAAGTGTTAACAAACCAGTGACGTGGTGTAATCTAACAGGTCAGAGGTTCACTGTGTCAAAATCAAATAAAAAAATCCTTTCTCTGAAAGTGAGTCTAATCTGTTTTCAGTTCTACTTGTTTTAAGCACATTAAGATTACATTCAGTAACTGGTACTGTTCTTCTCTAAACTTACTGCTCCAAACAAAGCGAGGATTAACTCGAAGGGTCAGACTGCCAGCACACTTTCCCCAGTTCAGTGTTATTCGCTTTGCCACTGACCTTCAAGTCTAGAATAATGACAGCGGCATAAAAAATGCCTCAGCAGCTCAAAGTCTTAGTAGTGTGTCCTGGGACTGCTGAGAATCTGACATGATACCTAAAGGGCTGCAGTTTCAGGCGGTTAACTTTAATCACCTTCACTTTGGTACTTGACAGCAAACAGGAATCTAATCTAAAAGATCCAGAGGCTTACCTTTGTGTGTGGATGGTAGAAGTCCCTGAGCCGTTTCCCCCCACAGCGGGCTAATATCTCAAACACCCCTGCTGAGCATCCACTCAGAGCTGGTGTGTAGAGAAATGAGACTGTACTGCGGGTTGAAGGAGACGTTATCCAGTTCAGTGTGCTGCTCAGGGAATGAGTGAGGCAGCGGAGAGAGAGGGAGAGAAGAGACGGAGGGAGGGAGGGAGGGAGGGAGGGTTGGAAGGAGAGAGGAGGCAGAAGGGAGGTGATAGTACTGGATTGTTTTCGATTTAAGCACTGTGATAAGATGTTGGGGATGTGTGTGTTATGAGGGGTTGAGGTGGGGTTTGATATGTGTATATCTGAGGGGTCAACAGGATGTGTTACAGTGAGCATCAATTTCCTTTTTCTCCCCGTGGAGTGTCCCCAGCTGCTGAAAGGAAACGGCAGAAAAATCTGGAAAGCTTGCAGAAAGATAAGACAAACATGTTCTTAAAGTGCTCTGTGGACAGATAATCCAGTAACGCAGAGTTTCTAAACCTCTTTTAGCTGTTTTTATTACTCCTGCAGCCATAAACGCGTTGGATTTATGTCCTCCTGTTATCATCAAAACAAACACCACTCATCACTGCTGCCCTTGTCAGCCCTCTCTCCTCTCGTGTCCGGGAAGACCGGTCTTCAGGGAGATCTCGGACGCCCGAGGTGTCTCTTGGTGGGGATCTGAACCTTGGCCTGATGTCAGATTGAAATGGCACGGCGCCCAGGCTCATTATCAGCCTGATTAACCACACTAATTAGCTGGTAATAAAAAGAAAGTGTGTGTTTGGCTTCTGCTCATAGACACCCAGTTGCTCAGGTGGCTGTTGCAGCCCAAGACAAATGAGGGTAAACAAAATTTAGTGTTTCAAATCCAAAATAGAGCATGCATTTAGTACGCTAAAGATCCTTTTCGCAGCTCACATGCAGCATCATTTAAAGCTACTGAAGATGAACGGCACAGAAATGTTTAGAAGTGAAGAAGCTTGCAGTCTTTCAACAACAACAGCGTGACTGATGGAGTGCAACACGGCGGGGAGTCGAGGTTTGCAACTGAGTTAATAATTTATTCATAGATTTTATTTAGCAGAGAGGATGTTTCCTCTCGTATAGTCATTGTGTGAAGTGCAGTATAATTGATTTCCAGGATATCCTGAAGCTTGAATTTGATGTTCTGGGTCACGGACATTGATAAGTGAATTGCACGTCTTATAATTCATTTACAGTTGGAGTACATGTTCAGGTGGAGGGGTAAAGCCTTTACTTAACATGACCAAAAAATATTGCACTTTGTTAGTTTTTTGTAATTTCTTATCTTTTTTTACCAATAGTATCTTGAATAAAGTAATGAAAAGCATACATTTTACTATTCTACAAGCTGTATTTCTGTCTAAAAAGGATAATCACTTTGTTTAAAGGAATACTTCACCCAGAAAATTTCTATATCGATCACTCGCCATGTGTTAGTTAAGTTGAACTTGTGGAGAAAACTTCATGAATCATGAAGCATGAAAGAAAACTCTTTTTCTCTCATGCTCCCACAGTGAACAGAGAATCCAAAAGCAGCTATTATACTTGATTAACTGAAGTGAAGGGGTACTGTGTTTAAAGATACTCTACGCAAGGTGTGTTTTTGGTGAAACACCAAATGAGAGTGAATCTGGGGTCCTTTCACACCTGCCTTGTCTGGTTCGGTTCAATAAAATGAAAGTTTGTTTGTCCCCTAAGTGCAGTTCGTTCGGGCAGGTGTGAACACAGCAATTGCACTCGGGTTCACACCAGAACAACCAGATTAAGACCTTCTTGAAGAGGTGGTCTCAGTCCGGTTACAAACGAACTCTGGTGCGGTTCGTTTGTGATGAGAACGTGTTCCAACCTCGATCCGAACCAACTGCAATCGCATTATGCATTGTTTGGGTTAAACATGCATTCCAAACATTGTTTGGAGCCGCGCCTCGTTTTCAAACTGTATGGTTTGACTAAAATGAACAATGACAGCAATATAGTCCACAATGAGCAGCGCTAAAATCAACCTGCGTAGGTGTCCCTCCATTGTGACATTAGAAAGTGTCACATTTATCTTGCAAGTGTACTCTTCTTCTACGTTTTGTTTACTTCCTGGATTTTTCCCACATGGAAATTCTGACGAATCAAGAGCAACTTTCTCATGCAGGCATTTGATCTGGTCTGCTTGTAAATGCTGCCGTGAGAACACGAACTAACTCTAGGCAATTATACAACTTTGTAACACAATGAGTCCCTGATTTGGACCAAAGCAAGACAAATAGGTCTTACAGCACCCCTTACTTTCACTTTTACTGGTGAGTGTGTTTGCATTCAGTAACTGTGAATCCTGCATTAAAAACAGAAAAACAATATCACAACATCAGTTTACAAACTCACACACAACTCATGCAGTATAATCCAAGTCTCATTTATCCAGTCGTATGCTTAGTACTTCCCAAACACAATGTTCGTGGATTTTCCACGTTGAGATGTGACGTGCAAGGTACCCTGGGTACGTTGGTTGTCGATGTTCTAGGATGTCATGTCTATTTTTGCATATTACATGCACTGTCTGTTTTCAAAATACACTTGTGTATGTACAAAATGTACAGTTTGCATACAGTCTCTTTCTAAATAAACACACTACATCGGTAGACCACAACATGACATTTCTCCTGTGACAACAAATGCACACAGTTACGTTTAGCCGACACATGCACGTGGTTGGATTTAGGAAAAAAGAACTGGTTTTGGTTTAATTCAAACGGGAAGCAAACACCAGTCTTTGTATGTGGGGTCCTGAAAAATGGGCCCTATATTGGATTGTCCACATGTTCGATAATGGCCCCATGCCAATTATCCACATGGGTGGGTTTGCCCAAGTGGGCCCCACGTGGGACATGCTGGGGCTACCTGAGTACAAAGTGGGTATGGGTCCGAATTGGGTATCTTATGTAGTGCCCACTTAGTTAAACCCACCCATGCGGGCAAATGTCATGGGGCCAATATGGAACCTGTGGATAGTCCCATATAAGGTCCATTTTTCAGCCCAATTACCACCCACATGGGCCCCACATACAAATGTTGGCTGGGTACTTGGACTTTTCATCCCCTTAACTTTCGTTGTTGCCCCGCCATGTTTCCTCCTAATGCCGCCAGCAACATTAAATATTGTGTACCACGTATCATGCTGACGTAAAAGGATGGCTTTTTTCGTCAGTGTCTGATGCCAGAAGTCGCTGACCAAGCAGTGGTTTTCGACAACTTCGGAGTGAGACCGGGTCGGCATTTTTGCTTAAATGTAACAATTTAAAACACTTTCACATAAACAGTCTCACGCTCGGTTAAGTTGCTAAAGGGAATGCACACCCAGAGTTAAAATGCACATGCTCACTACTCATGCAGTATGTGTTTTAAGTCTTAAGTTTGTTGAGAAAATGCATGTGTTTGGGAAGTACTGAGCAAACAACTGGATAAATGAGACTTGGATTATACTGTTCTAGTTGTGTAAGAATTTTCTGTCTTTTTAGCTTCTTCATTCACCGTGGGGACACATGAGAAAAACACAAAGTTTTCTTCACAAATTCAACGTAAGTAATTATAAACAAATGGTCATTTTGTGGGTGAAGTATTCTTTTAACAATCCTGCAGCTAACAAAAGGTCCCCAAAATAAATCTGAATACTCTGCCAAAGCTCTAGCAGTATAGTTTTTAAATAAAGTGTGTACAATATTCCTCACTCTTCATGATTTGGACTTCCTCTGAGGTAAGGCATACTGTGATTGTGTCATATGTCAGCACTGTCTCAATGACCGGTCAAGGTCTACATGTTATTCCTGCAGGGAAGTGCGGAGACATACTCACGGGAAAGGCCAAGAGAGAGCACGTAATCAAGCATAACAGTGTGAGGTCATCTTTCTGTCCCTCTGAACTATGAAGTCATCCTGCAGGCAAGGTGGTAGGTACACTGCAAACAGGAGACTCATACATCTGCCCATGTGACTGCTGCAAAGAGCCATGAAATTAAAGTAAAAAGTCAGATTTATGCTCCTGAAAGCTGCTTCATCTGAGTCCCATTCCGCAGGAGAGCATCTGTTCTGACTAATGTACTTCTAATTTTATTCTAAGTAAATGAACATCAGTGCTTTTAAAGGTTTGGTCGCTTTGGTGTTCTTTCTCTTCCCTCTTTCCTTTCAGATCCGTGCTGTGCTGGTAAGACTTTTTTCACACATTTCCAGGAGTCACAACCTTTTGCTTTCTGCCAGCTGTGTTTGGGGCTTTCTGCTCTGTGTTGCAGCATTGTCAGCTAATGTGTTGCTTGTTTCATTTTGTCATGATCATTACTTCAAACAAGCTACTGGCAAACATCAAATCTTTACTTTGCTGCAGTTTCCAGTCTGGATATTACATGTTATATACTGGGGTGCAGACAATATCCTCGGTTTTTGCAAGAGTAAGTCTAATTACGTCTAAGTAGGGAACTTCAAATTCGATTATCGGAGATTTATTTGCTGTAAGGCAGCGTATGTTTGTTCTCACACAGGCCATAAACAAATACCGGACTGTCTCGGTGATTAGTGGATCTGAAAAACAAGCTTGAAAGCTTTTTAATTAGGCTATTGTTGATGAATGCTACTGTACGTATTTGATGGAGAAGGCTGCTCAACTTTGCTAAAAGCCTGTGGCAGAAAATGTAATGTGTGCCTGGAAAGTGGAGAGAGGGATGTTGTTGTTGGATGATAGTTTATATATTTTGGTAAAAACCCGTCTCATAACTAAAAATTATATCAGATTACATGTTGCGTAACGTGGACTAAATCGTTCTTTTCTCTATAAAACAGCGTGTTCTTACTCCCAGCCAGATTAATTAATCAGTGTTTAACTTATAGTTTTTCATTCTACTGTTTTTGCTTTTGCCTGAAATCACTATTTTTGAGCTTGCGGCTTGACAATAGTAGTAATCACTGCTTTACATTCTCCTCTCCCTGTTAATTATGTCTTGTGTTAAATGCTGTTGGATTAGACCGGCAGTCAGCATGAGATTAACCAGCACAGAATATTTGAGTTTTTAATTGCAGTGCTTAAAGCTCTGCTGTTTTCCAGCAGGAAGCGTATTTATTGTGACGAGATGATGCTATCTTACGTTTGTCCTTTCATACAAATACAAACAATGCAATAGTCTTGCTTATGTAAGGATGGCGTCGCGAATCCTACCAGCAATTAACCATGTTCGCATCGGTTTGGGATGTTTTTTCTGCCATTTCACTTTCCCTCCAGCCACGCCTCGTCATCAGTCCCCTCATTAGCCCTCAGTATATATAATAGTCCTGTTTCACTACTCATTTGCTAGACTGTCCAGGGATTTGTCGCCTAGCTTTTCATTGTTTTCTTGCGCCTGTTTTGCCTACCTTTGTTTGATCCTGCATACCTAAATCCTGGAAATCGACTCCTGCTTTTCTCCTCATCAGATTTGCCTGAGTGACTGATTATCAGCTATTTTGATCTTTCCCAGAGAAAAGGAAAATTCAGAATAAGATCTCTTCTTTGTCCAAACTATTTCTCCTAGACATAACTGACCTCAATATGACATCAATATGGGATTATGAGACCATCTTCTCAACAGCCTTCCTCTTGTCTCAGCCCAATCATAAATTAAGATCCTACAACGCTCTTTTAACTCTCTCAGTGCGGCCATATTTGTCATCTTACTGTTATTCTCAGCTCTTGAGATAATAGGAAGATCCAAAAGGAAACGTAATTGGCTTGTAAATAAGCCTGAACAAATTCAGAAACTTGTTTCAGTGATCAAATCCAAGTCTCGACTCTGTGTATTATAATAGACTGCAGTGTTGAAAACTGGCAAAGCAACATTTCTGGATGATGAGATGGGGTATTTTATTTTATTAGTATTATTTATGTATGTAGTTACCTATTTTCCTTCTCTGACCAGTGTGTCCTTTTTTGTTCCTGTTTCACACCTATCTTCTACCTTGTTATAAATTGTTATTACTATTCTGTCATGCTATTTCTTTTAATTGGCATTTACTTCCCCTGTTAAGATATACAGTACATATGCATACACAGATGTTAAAAGTATATTGGTGATTGTCTGTAACTGCCTCCTCTAATATATTGTGTGCTTTGTAGATTTTGTCTGAGAGAGCTAAGTTGGATGTTTAGTTCTTGTGGCCACTGTGTGTTATATTTGTGTTGAAAACTATAATAAAAATATTACAAAACATAACTGTATTTTATCTGTTCTCAGAGTTAAGAAACCTCTGAGAAGCCTACGAGCACAGCAAAGGAACTCCTGCTGATTTAATCTTTTACTTCTTATTTCTTTGGGTGAAGCATTAGAAGAAACAGATCAGAATTTAGTAATCTCCAAATACGAGGCTGATTTATTTCTGACGTGACAAAGTAAAGACTATTGTGAGCTGCAAAGTTTTTCTCTGTGTTGCTGTCTGACTAAAGGCATTTTCACACCTTCAGTTTGTTTGCTCTGGTCCGAATCAGGGACCAATTTGTAACAGTAGCCCCTTTCACACATTACCTGAAATTATTGTAAGAGATTTATTTTCATGAGGACATGTTCAGTAGATTTTTCTCTGTTCATTATTTTGCATCTACATAATTTAATGTTAACAACATTCACGTATTGTTTACATATTTTATTTGGCTTTATGTTCAATTTGGAACAATTTAATATCACGCACCTTACATGCAGGTGATGAGAGTTATGATTAAGTTTGGTGGAGAGATATAAGATGTGAGATGCCACTATTGTTGTCGATGTTCAGTTGTCCTACTTTCTTTTTCGGACATCAAAGTGGATCAAGTTACACAGAGAAGCTGTCCCTGTGCTCTTACTTCACCCACAGCCCTTTGATAGTTAATTCAGTATCTAGTAAGTTTATAGGTAAGACATGAAACAGAAACATGCCTTATTGAACTGCATGTGAGAATGCAAATGTACAAATCAGTCGGATTGGACATTAAATGGATTTTACCCTGCCAGTTTTATAGTACAAAGTCTGTGTAAAGTTCGACTGAGCCCTGGTGTGAATAGAGCAGGTCGCTGTCTAGAGAATTCACAGCGAGCAAGTGGGCGTGTTGATGATGTTTCTGTCATGAGGCTGCCTCCTTCACACTGTAGCCAGGTTCCACCACTCGCCCCAAACAAATCTGAGTATTTCCAGTAGGTGAGAAAGCCTCTGGCACAGACAATCTCCTGCCGTGTGCCACACATGTAAAAGGGAAACTCTCGACAATGTGCGGATGTGATTCTCCACACACTGTCCATAGTTCATATGAGAAAACAGCTAATGTGTAACATGTTACCTTGAGTTTGGTTTGTGTTCACACAGCAGACCAAGATGTCCATACAGAAAGACTCCCGGAAGTTAACAACAAGTGAAAAAAGAGCAGACTTCTGTTCTGCTCCAGTAATCGATTTAACACGTGCATGAGAGCTGGTTTAACTCAAAGTAGGCACAATGCTTCCTCCAGTTGGGTTGGCTGGAGGTAGTATCATGTTCTTACACAAACTAACCATACCAAACTGTACCAGAGTTCATCCAAGGCCTGTTATTTTGGTCTGTGCACAAGTGTGATTGCTGTGTTCACACCTGCCCAAACAAACTGCATTAAAGGGGTTAATGCTCCAGGGTTCAATTCAACCCAACTACAACAAGGCAGGTGTGAAAACGCTCTGAGTAAACTGAACTTGTTGCCACATTGACTTTCATTGTGGTGATTTTGGGTTCTTACTGCCTGGTTTCCTGGGAAACATGTCAGTTGGTTGCTGGATGAAACAGAGGCATTGATTGTTGTTTGACACACAGGAGGCTGCTGAGGCAGTCCGTCTGTCTAACACGACAGCGTAAGTCGTCCTTACACACACTCTGTCAGCTCGCTGGCGTTCTGTGAGATTCATCGTCGTCCCTCGGCCCCTAAAACAAAGGCTGTGATTAACTGGTATGTTCCTCTGTTGATTTACTGCATCTGTTTAACGGGCCTCAGAGAAGCACACAGGTCATTAAGCACAGCAGTGACATAAAAGCCCTGATGTGAGATCCCACTGCTGACTAACTGAGAGTTACCGGACCTGAAGCAAACCTCATGGTCTCTGTCCTCATCTCATAAATCAGCGTCCATTAGATCACCCTTTCCAGGTGTGATGTGTTGAAATACAGGCAGCCACAGCATTACTGCTGAGGTTACTGTGGACATTTCTGCTGGTGTCTTCACTTCTCACTCGGGCCAAACCTGAGCGTGGCTGAGCATAATGCTTTGTGACAAGAAGCACAAACATTTAAAGAGAGTAATCGACTTATGCAGGGCCTGCTGTTAGGAAACTGTGAAGTGTGTTATGTGCATATGTGTTGTTGCTAACTACTCTCAATTAACTAGCTGCTGTTGCAACAATATAAAAATCATGTTGTGGAAGGAGAATACAGCTTTTTAAAAAGTCTCCATTTGTGAATATTATCTGAAGCATCCCAGAAACACTAATGAGGACAAATAGTTCTTTCCCTCAAACTATTTTTGTCAAACTACACGGAAGTATTCTGAAGACAATAACAAAAGGGTGAGCGATGAGAGCAGTGTAACAACTTTCTCTATAGTTAGGTTTATAAAAACTGTCCTCAAACAAAAGCAATAAAGACACCAAATGAACCCCAAATCACATTCCTCTACTGCAGCGGCCGACGCCTGTGCACTTCCCTAAAATCTGACATTCAAACGTACAACGGACAAACTAGATATGTCACAAATTCAAAAGCCAATGGCCTTCTAATATACAAATGCCAACAAAGAAACCTGAAACCTCCAGCGTAGGGTGGATTTGTCATAGCGCAGTGGTTCCCAACTGGTCAAGCCCCCAAGGGTCAAGGTCCTCACAGTTTAATACATTCAGCATCATACTTGTGTTTGGCCATGTTGTCGAGCTAGTTTGCTCCACTCCACAGCAGGAAACAGCACTTCAAAGGAAAAGCTCTGAGCCAGAAATTTACTGTACTTGTAAATAAACTGTGTTTTTACAAACTTGACATGTTTTAGAGTCACATGCGGTCCATTCAGAATGAACCAGCCACCCACTTTTGGACCGCGGCCAACCAGTTGGGAACTACTGTCATAGAGCAGCGTTAGCATTAGCATTGTTTAATTTTTGACAGTAAAGACGGTAGAGCGTGCAGTTTTTGGACGTAAACCAAACCAATGTGACACACTAAAACGCCGTGGCAGATATTATTGTATTTTTCACAACCGCTAACTCTGTGTTAGCGACTGCCAGTTACAAGCTAACAAGCTAACAAACAATGTAGATAAATGATGCTAACGGCACTTACCATTTTGATAGGTCCTCTTGTAAGTTATCTCTTTGGTGCACTGTACAGCAGACTCTCAATCTGAATTTGGGTCTGACTGAGACTCAAAAATGTATAGCTACATCTATCTGATGTTCCCTGTAACGCTAATGCTAGCTATCTTGATGCTACTTTTACTGAAAAAGCTAGCACAAGCAGTGGTGGTGGGCAGGGTCAAGAAGGTTTTTTTGTTTTACAGTCTATGGAGACCATGTTAAACAAAATACTTTGAACTTAAATATAAAACCCAAATGTTTGTCTTTGCTCCCAAAATCTAAGATTTTTTTCTGTGCATACAAAAACACTTGGCTGCCATTTTAGTTACTTGCACCTCTGCCAAGATGGTTCCTCCACCTGACAGGTGTGGCAAATCAAGATACAGATTAAACAGCATCATTACTACACAGGTGTGTCTTGGAGTGGTCATCACTCTAAAAAAATGCAGTTTGATCACATGACACAATGCCAGAAATGTCACTGAATGCAAACTGAATGTTCATTTCACCAATGTCGTTCCAAGCATTACAACATGTATCCAAATCAGCTAAGTCAACCACCACATCCAGCACCTTTACCTGTCTGAGACCAGCCACCCAGACAGCTGATGCAACCGTTTTTTACACTATGTCACATTCATTCATTCACACACACATTCATACATGGTGTCACTTGCTACTCAGTAAGCACTCACACACACACACACAAACACACACACACACACACACACACCCTCACAGACCTATGGAACAGTCATCGGTAGAAAATTGGGGTTCAGTTTCTTGCCCAGAGATACTCTGACATATTGACTGGAGAAGTCAGGGATCGAATTGCAGATCTTCTGATTGGTGACCCGCTCTACCTCTGAACCACAGCCGCCCCTGGACTGCCTGGACATGTTCTTGCAGGCAAATTTTCTCTGTTGCCGTCAGGGCGTCATTACTTTTTACCTGTTTGTAAAACTAACCAGTATTCATAGTCTTTTATTACCTCTGCTGTTCATCTTTTAAATTCTCTGCAAATATTTTTTTTATCTGTTTTGCTGATAACAAGTCTATTAACTTATTTTATTATTTATTCATTCCTTCATTCCACTGAACTCCTTGGTATTAATTTTTATTTTTGATACTTATTTATTTGTCATCTATTTATGTGTTTACATGTTGCTGTATGTCGTCTGCATGCAAGGCAAGCTGTTCAAACAAATTGCCCCTGGTGGGATTAATAAAGTTGTCTGAATCTGAAATAGTAGTCATTCGTGATTCTTCGGGGTATCTGTGACCGAAACATACATCTTTGTAGTGCTAGTCCTGTGAAATCCAGATAAATATCTCTTAAAGGGGCCTTTTACTGTGACCAGCACAACACACACCTGGATAGTGACCATGTGGTTTAATCAGTATCTTGATAAGTCACACCTGTCACATGGGTGGATTATCTTGGCAAGTGAAGTGTTTACCAACACATATTTTTAACAAACTGGTGCACAAAATTTGAGAGAAACAAGCTTTTTGTGTGCAAAGAAAAATACTCAGACCTTTTATTTAAAATAGGTGAAAAAACAAAAGTGTTGCATTTATATTTTTGTTCAGTGTATTAATCATAGCTGAGTAAAAACGTGTCTGGAGGGGGACTTTAGGTGATGGATCAGAATACGTCTATCACCACTGTCTGTTTTTCCAGCTCGTGACAGAGTGGCACGTGGTGACAACTGCTGCTTGAATTACTCTTAATCCAAATAATATCCTATTAACCACATGAATCAGTCTCTCTGGTCACTGAAAGGTGACAACAAACCCCACTGGATGGGGTCTTTTAACTCTCCACCTGTCCCTCCGGTTGTAGCAGCTAGGACAACGAGGTGGCAGGTCTAATCCTCCTTATCTTAATGGCATCCACCTTGATCGCCCGAGTGGTGAGGACAATCGACCCTTTCCCTTTCTTTATCAGCAAAAACCACTTCCCTCACCAATCCTGTTGGTCACCCCCCTCTGTCAGACCCCCCTCCCTCTCCATCAGACTCCACAGCTGGTCCTTCGCTCTCCGATATTACCTCATCTCGTTGTGCTTTGTCACAGTCTCACCTAACTAGCATTTATTTGGAGATGCCTGGTTCCTGGAAAATATAAAAAGCTTGTTGCGAGTTGTGGCTGCTGTTGAAAAGGACTAATGGGCCCATGTTTTCGACAGAACCACAAGCGCACACACAGACACACACGCACACACACACACACAGAGCGCACACAGGGTCAATGTGTACCTTGGCTCAGGGTTATTTTCCTCAGCCTTCTCATATTCCCCCTGTGACAATGGCCGCTGTGCAACAAGGGAGCAAAGGGAGCCTTTTCAGATCAGATAAAAAAGCAGAGATAGCTGTGAGCAGCGGACCATGTGGTAATACCAAGTTTTCTTTTCGAAGCCCTCACACAGTGTGGTTTGTTTAACCACAAACTCTGGTTTCCCCAGACAATTGCTCAATTCAAGATAACTGTAGAAAAAGTATCTTTTAACAGGCATACTTTTCAAAGTCAATATGTACAGTGAAGCTCAGTGTGTGCAAGAAACAATATTTACTCAGAGGGATCTTAACTGTTTCTAGCAGTTGGTTAACTTGCGGTAAATAAAGCAGCTCAGCCTAAATACAATTTCACCGCCTTGTTTTGTAATTCCCAGTGTGTCCTCTCTTTTTCCTTCACTGGAAATTGGTGATGGATTTCAGTGTCTAACATAAGAACTCGGCATACAGTAACACTGTGCCAGGGCTCATAATCCTGAGTGGACAATAATTAATGATGATTCAGATACAATTTAATACAACCCTCTAATTGATACTGATGTGACTGTGCTGATCAGTTTGTGTTCTGTTCTAAGCATTAGATATAATTAAATGATTACTGATACTAAGCATTTTGATGGATGACCTCAGGCATGTAGGTCTTTAGTCCTTTCTTTTGGCAGCTATCTCTGCACTTTGTTTTGTTGCTATGACCTGTAACCACACAGGACAGGAAGAGAGCCAATTAAGGATAATGTATAGTAGAGTTTCTTACTAAGAGTCAGCCCAGTAGCCAGAAGAAAATATTGGCTTTGCACGTTTCATACGCATCATATCAACATCTCTAAGGTGACATAATGCTAAGTTGACTTTGATGTTTCCTGGCTGCATTTAAGCTGCCAAACCTGGGTGTTTTTCACCAACCTGTCCCTGCTTTTCCAGTGGATTTTGTGCTACTAAACATGGGTGTTTTGAAGGGAATCTTTGATGATTTTTGACCAGTTTTATTTCAGTGTGGGTAGTATGTGTAAATGAACTGTGGTAAACTTCCCTCCATCTTACCAGCGCCCGAGCCACTTATCTCCCAACTCAAATCTGCTGGAGAAGGCAGCAGATTTTCACTGGTTCTTGGGCTGTTGGTCGAACTACATATTATACTTCCACATTTTCATATGCCCGCCACCATGGACAAAAAGATTACAGAAGTGGATTGGATCTCTGTCTTTCAAGCTCAGACCAAACTCAGATTAAATGTAAAACGAGACAGTGCTGATCAAATTTAAATTAAGAGTCTTGTATTTTATTGCCAATTTCTCACCTAAAATATCCTCAGAAATTTACTTTTTTGTGGTTGTAATATGAGAATTTTTTTATGGGGTGCAGTGTTTCCTCTAGGATTTTTTTCAGCAGCGGGGGTGGCGGGGGGAGGGGGTGAGAGAACACGTTCTCATCCCTACTTGTCAAATATCTTAGATTTGTCCGTGGACTTTAACATCTACATATGATGCGTTAGATATCCTCCTGCATCTGTTGTTCACATTCCGGGACCCCATGTCAATTTACACTTTGCTCAACATGGGTTACAAGGTTAAAGTTTGGGGCTTGTTGGAGCAATCCACCTCACCTTTCGCCTGCCCAATAGAGACTTTCCAGCTCCTTATATGACTTTGTTACCAGTAGTGTTACAAATTGCCACCTACCAGAGCATTTCATAATGCTGCAAAAGGTGCCTTTGTGAATCGGTATCTTGTGCGAATGGCCACTGATATAGCACCAGTATTTGATGACTTCCGTTGGTGGCTGCTGCGTCAACAACTGCAGTCACCCAGTGCATATTATACCGCCACAAAAGGTGCCTTTGTGCGTTGGTATTTAACACCCAGATCACTGACAAAGCTGCGATATTTAAGGAGTTTGAAATTGGAACAGGCTGATGTACCTGAGGTTTGCAGAAACATTCAATGCAAAAAAAATTCTGGATTGTTTGCGTACATCAACAGAAAACTGTCTGCCAGTCTGTCTGAACTCTTCTCACTGGTTTGAACTGGAAAGGCTGGAAAAGGGGATGTTATGCACGTTGACTTAAACCTGACAATAAGTAGTGGAGTTGTTTACTGATGTTGTCAGAGCAAGGAAATTAGAGGTTGTGATAAAGTGATAAATTCTTTATCAACAATACACATGGATGTTTTTCTGAACTTAAACTTGCTTAAATATGCTTGCTGCATATTTAGTCATGAATATTTAAAGTTGGAAATAGGGGAATATTGTTCTTGCTCTTCAAAAAGCCTAGTTATTCAGAGGAAAAGAAGTTTTGTTTGAGGTAATGTGTAAATCACTTTCCCCTTTCATGAGTGTTTTATAGATGATAATGATTTGTTTTAGTAATATTGAACCTGTTTTTGTTTTATGGCTGGCTTTCGACTAATTCATGTAAAGATAGAGTGTGATGAATTAAGTTTGGGGATTAATCAGTAGATTGTCTGACCTGAACTACAGAACAAACATCTTTTCTACTTAAAAAGTGAACAATTAGGCCCCTAAATGTATAATATAAGGCACTACACAAGACAGTGCACAGAGCGGGACACAAAGTCTTACAATACGTCCCTCCTCGACATAAAGACAAATAAAAAATATTAATCAATGTGATTTTTTAATAATTGTTGGCACCTTTCTCCATAATACATCTTTTCAATTCACCATAAGATCTTTTCTGAGGTGATACTTTGTTGTGAAGCAGAAATATGAGTAATTCTGCTTTTTCTTGTGTTTTTGTTGTTTATGTGTCCGTTATCTGTGCCTAATGAACGATGAAGCGCTCTGGCGGCAGGCAGTAATTGCTCGGAGCCCAGCAGTGGGGGTGTAATTAGAGAGACAGGGAGGAGTATATGACTTCATGACTGCCACCATTTAATGATAATGGGGTGCAACTCCACACTACTGTGGTCAACTAATCATACTGGACTGGCCTGGACAGCTCTCAATGCAAACGAGCCGTGACTGGAATACTGAGCAGCAGCTCGCCCACGCAGTTCCACACCATTCGCTCCACAGGGGATCAGGCATATGATTATGGCTGTGACCCTGCACCACCTGCAACACTGTCATTAGTGCCACCACGGATGGACAGGTTTAATGTAAATAAACTAATGTCATCAAGCCACCCAGCAGAGGCTGATCTGTCGCCACTTTTACAAGCACAGATTGTCCTCAAAAAGCGATACAGAGGAAAATCAACATGTTGATCCATCAACTATTTAAAACTAGTTTTCAGCTAGCTTTAACCTGAACTGATCAGGAAATGAACCAGCTTAAATTGTGAATATATGGCATAAAGATTTGACTAGATATCTATTGATACTCTCATGTTACTCCTGGGCTCCTTATTTTGTCCTCGCACCTTACTCAGAAGATGTCCTTGTGGAAGTTTCCTCTTTGAACCGCCCGGCCTTAAGTTTAATCCTTCTTTCTGCCTAATATGGGTTTCTATCTTGTCCCTGGTTTCCCTGAAGCTGCAGTTGTACTGCTTAGGCTCAATTGGGCTTTGAAGGCTTGATATGTTGAAACAGACCATCTTGTTCTTGCTTTTGCTTCCTTGAGTTTTAGTGTGAATCTCAGCATTTAACCATTTTGCTTCAGTTATCAGTGAGATTTAGTTGGGCTCAGTTTTTGTTCCATTCCTTAAAAGATGCTTTATGAATTAATTTGACCTGACAAGATATATGAACGACTGATTTTTGTGCACGGACAACAGGTCTCCTCACTAACCAGTGGTGAAAAGTAATTGCAGCCCAGTCGCCAGTAATGTTGGCATTGTACGTTCCTGCAAACCATGAATGCATTACATTTGCACGTTTCTTATGTATCATGTCATTTCTAAAGTGATGTATTAAATGAGCTGACTTTGTTGAGGAGGGGATGGTGGATGACATGTCATCTAGGTGAGACAGGTCATTGTTTGACACCAACAAGCAACAAAACCAGTTGCGATTTAGTGAGTCATTGCTGTTTCCAGCAGCTTTTTAGCCATCAAACGTGAGTATTTTTTAGTGATCTTATAGAGATAGTGGCACAATGAGCAGTTGTTTTTTCCCCCGAGACATTAATATTTTTTCAGAGGGGATTGTGCCCCCAAAGTGTTTGTGTTGTAACACCTATTCTAACCTTCTTAAATCTTGCCCCAGACAAATACCTCTCATATTATCATACATTAAAAAAAACCTAAAACTTAAACAGATAAAAACCCAACTAAAACTTAACATTTTTAAACAATAAAACTAAACTGAAATGAGCAAACCCACTCTGAAAACTAACTGAAACTAAACAAAAAAGAGACTAAATACAAATAAAAACTAATGAAAAATAAAACACTACAATAACTCTGCTGTGCACGAGCACACCCCCTGTTGCTACTGTAGTTGGCTGGAATAGTGTTGTATGGCTTGGTCTGAGCCACTTTGTTTTCCATTTACAGAGCCAGAGCTGGTGTATGAACACCAGATTTTTGTCAGCGCACACGCTGTACAGACAGCTAGTGGACCGCGAGGAGATACTCGCAAAATGCATTGGATTAGAACTGCTGACTGCACCCTTTAAATGGTCTCTGAACATCACTGGAGGAGAGGTCTATGGTGCTCAAGTATTATGTATCAGGTTTTGGCCACACAGATAAAACTTAAATTCAATGTTTGGATTTGAAGACAATAAGAAAAACATAGAATATCACCAGAAAGTGTGATTTACATTGTAATATTTTAACTTTGTACCTCTTCAATCATGTTAACTAATCTGCATTGTCTGTACTGACCATCAAACTGTGTCAAGTGTCACTCTGTAAGTACACAGCACCCTCTGTTGTTCAACATCATGTCCTGTAGCTTAAATCACAGACACATTCAGTAGGATGGATGGATGGATGGATGGATGGATGGAGGGATGGATAGATGGATAGATAGATAGAGACCTCAGATGTCATACCTGGAATCTGCTGGAGCCACTCTCCCAGTTTGGGGGTCACAGCTGCAAGTGCTCTGATTAACCACTGGCACCACTGTTGCCTTTCCTCTTAGCTCGGTCATTCTCAACCACCTTCGAAGGTGTCTTCCATTCTGACCTTGGGACCTCCAGCCCATACTCAGTGCAGATTGTCCTGTTCACTGTGCCAGCCACTTGGTTATGGTGTTCCATGTACGCTCTTCCTGCCTGTATCTTACACCCCGCTATCATGTGCTAAACTGTCTCAGGAGCATTTTTGCACAGCCTGCACCTGGGGTCCTGTCTGGTGTGGTAGACCCCTGCTCCTGCCTGTTCTTGTGCTGCCACGATTAATGCTTCTGTGCTGTCTTTAAGTCCAGCCTTTTCCAGCCACTAGTAGGATTCCTTGATGTCGGCCACCTCTTCAATCTGTCGATGGTGCACGCCATACAGGGGCTTGTCTTTCCATGATGGTTCATCCTCCTCTTGTAAATGTAAATAAATATAATACGACTAATATTGTGTATAATGTGCAATATTACAAGGTTTATTTATTGTCATTGCACAACACAGTAAACCGCAGCAACATATTTTGACCAGTTAAAAAAGTAAAGGGCTTTTCTTTTCCTCTTAAAAATATGGACTGAAAAGCAGCATATATTAATACTAAACAAACCAACAGGCCGATACTGTGCACAACTGAAGGGCCATTTGAGGTTTCATGAAATTACAGCATTTTTGTTCTCCCTCAGACAGACGTCAAGAAAACAAATGGGAAAGAAAAGCTCCATGGTCTGAGTAAAAGAAGAACCCCATTCAGAGCAACAACAACAACAACAAAGTGCTCAAGGCTCTATGTACAAGTATGTACTGTATAGAAATATTTGTTTGGTACTTTTGGGTATCTAATACACAAACCTTGGGTTTTGTTCATTTCTTTAATTTTCTGTACAAAGTTATTAATGTAAAAAGTTCAGGCATAATAAGCTAAGCTATGTTGTACAAGTTGAAAATGACTGAAATAAACAAGACAAAGTTTCTACGTTTTGTCTTGTTCAGGATTATGCTGTATCTTAACAAAACAGGGGGATTTGAATTTCTCCCTCAGGCCCTCCAGAAGACCACGTGCATTAACGTTGAAGATGGCATGTCTTTGAAATGATTGCTCGAATGTCTGTGTCACTGTAGATGAGGACAAGAGATGAGTAGCATCACTTGGCTTTGGTTGATGCTGGAGAGTATTTACTGTGAGTTTTTTTCAAAGCATGGTAACCAAACACATCACCCCTCAATCTCACTGCCAGCCATGTGTGCTTAAGTGTGTATGTGTGTGTGAGGGATGCATATTTAACAACAGCATGTTTCACTGTGTGCATGTGTATATATGAATGCGTCTGAAAAGGGTGGCAGAGAGCAGAGAAGTTTGAGTCTGACCAGGGCCATGATGCTCACAGCTGTTTGGAGCACAGCTAGTACAAATACTTACAACATGAGGGTGAACATGAGGTTCAGCTTTTTGGAAAATGAGGGAACGGTCCACTGGCAGACTCTCTGTGGCTCTTTTTGAGGTTTCTGTTGTCCTTGCTACCATAAACAATACATCACTGATTTCTAGACATTTAGAAAGAAGAACAGCAACAAAGAAAACATTTTCAGCAAGGTGTAACAGTGACAAGCTATGAAATCCTCACAGTCTGGTGACACACTTACTCTTAGGCTATCAGAAGACAGATGGTTTAGTGCCATCTCTGAGTCTGACAGTCTGACCTGTGCTATCAAAGTCCTCCAGTTTGAAGTGCTCACTGCACAGCACAAAGTGCCCACTGGCAGAAAAGCGTTTCCTTCTTAAAGCTCGTTTCCACTGCCTCCCCAGTGCCTTCTCTTTGGGAAACCTGGGAAGTGTGAGAAAAGTTAGCTGGCAAGCTTAATACAGTCAGATTCATGATTACTCTACATTACATTACTACTATTCTATTTAAACTCCTTTTAATACACACACTGAAGGAAGCTGCGTGATTACATTTCATTGGAACTGTACCTTTTATGATTACATGTGACAAATTAAAATTACTGATTGGTTAATTGATGCTGTTGCAGCATCTTGGCAGTTGCTTGGCTGAAATGATTGCTTGTCATAAATATCAGTTTTGATAAAGAAAAAAAGTCTAAGCTTTCACAGCTAGCTAGTATTATAGCTCTTGATGGAGTTATCCCTATGTTCCCTTAGTTCTTTGCTCACAGGGCTCTTTGTTCCCTAGCTCTATTTTTCTTTAGTATAAGACAAGAAACAATTTCATCTGTCGTGCTTTTAAGAGCCAGTTTTCAATTTGTTTGCCTTTGTTTATTTTTGGTGTAACACTTTCTGTAAATTGGGTGGCAGAAACCTACAATGGGACTTTATACAGGAGGGGTAAATACAGCCAGGGGTGTTGCATGCCAGGGAGGAGCATAGGGTCAATCCGAATCTCACACCTTTTCTTTTTGCTTTCAGTAGGTACTGCAGCTGCATGCTAGACATATTGTTGGATGCAGAACACATACAGTCAGGACATACTATGTCTTCATGACATCATGCCCTGAAATTTGACCCTCTTTCTTATATATCCATTACTTTGGAGAAAAAACAAAACGGCAATCTTGCCAGAAACGGAGATCAACCCGGTGAGCTCTGCTGTTGTTACTTGTAGATTCAACTTTCAGTTTTAACTGAATACATTGTAGATTCTAACATAGGCCCATTATATTCATGACAGTGAAAGTACATATACAATTCTCTATCATTGTTGTTGGTAACCTTTATGATTATTTTGTTCATTAAAACAATCAATATTCCTGTTATTACTATTCCACTGGTCATCAGTCACTTGAATGTGCTGTCACCTGTCATTAGGGCATCTGACAGCTGTGACTGAGCGGCTGTCAAAGAGCTGTCAAGCTGTCATCTGTTTGCAGCTCAGTTGCTGTGACGTATCCTTTGCTGTACAGAGGATTGTGGGTCAGAGCAGCCAGAAAGCATGCTGACTTGCATACTGCAAATTATAACCGGATATCCTGGTATACTGCATTCAACGTACTATGTATTTGGACACACTAAATCTTTTTCTGATACACTAAATAGTATGGTAGTATGGGTACTGGGATGCATGGATTACAGCTGAGGCCCACTGCATGTGCCAGTTAAGTTTTGTGTCAATTAAGTTTGCCAAAATACAACTGGCTTAATGGAGAGGCACTATATTCGTAAGTTAAGTATAGCGGTGTATCTGTTTAATAGCCTATATGTTGAGGCACTCAAACATGCAATCCTCTTTCTTGGTGGACAATGGAGAATGTGAAGGTCGGTTGCATCTTGTCTGACAGGGCGCCATTGTGAGGTACACGCTCTGTTACCTCTATTACCAAAGTGTATTCACTCTGACTAAAAACAAGGTAGTTTAGAGGTAGTGCATCGGGGTCTGTAATCCAGCCTTGGACATCCAGGTCATATGGATCTATGTTGTTTATTGCGATAAGTTCATCCAAATACTGTTCTTTTAGGCACAGGTAACACAATCAGCATACGATGGCACCCCCATCCAAAACAAAACATTACAGTGTGAGGTCAACTTCACATTCTCTATCATAATGGTGAAGCTAACATTCTTCCTCTCAAAGTTGTTCTGTTGCCCTTCTTCTGTTTTAAGTTGTTGGTGTAGCCTTGTGTTTTGAGCATATGTATCTGTTGATATACAACCCCAATTTCAAAAAAGTTGGGACAGGGGCACGTTTACCATCGTGTCACATCACCTTTCCTTATAACAACACTCAGTAAGCATTTGGGAACTGCAGATTCTAATTGTTAAAGTTTTGAAACTGAAATTATTTTCCATTCATGCTTGATATATGACTTCAGTTGCTTAACAGTCAGGGGTCTCTGTTGTTGCATTTTGCACTTCATAGTGTGCCACACATGCTCAATTGGAGACAGGTCTGGATCACAGGCAGGCCAGTCTAGTATCTGCACTCATTTACTACGAGGCCATGCTGTTCTAACATGTGCAGAACGTGGCTTGGCATTGTCTTGCTAGAGTAAACAGGGACGTCCCTGAAAAAGACCATCGTCTGGGTGGCAGCATATGTTGCTCCAAAACCTGTATGTACCTTTCAGCATTAACGGTCCTAGAAACATGAAAAGTCAAAAGCTTGCAGAGCTTACATTGTTTCTTAATTCACAATCTATTTTACATTTGGAAAATTCACAGATGACACTTGCAACTAATTTTATCCACCACATTGAAAACAGTCGAGCCAAAACAAAGCATCACCCACCAACCAGAGCAAACTTTCTCACTTTACAGCTAAACAGTGCACTAAAATATGTTTCTGAAAACATGTGAGGGGAGAAATGGGCAATGCAGTAACAGAATCTTGATTCATATTTGATCAGTGCTGCCTATTTTGACAGTTGGACCACAGCTTATAAGAGTGATTGGCATGATTGAAAGCTGCATTAGAAATTTCTCGGCTCTGATTAGTTGTCTATATATGATGGATTCTTGCAAATGCCATTAATAGCACTACAAGGAGGCAGAGGAAAACAATTTTTGTTTCACAGATTATGTGACCCATGTACAACTGTCAGGATATAGAGACAGTTTTAGCAGGTTGTCCTGTGTAATCATCATCATCTAAAAAATGTTTTGCTATTAGATTTTTATAATTGCAATAGTATAAGCTCTCTGTAAGCTCTAAAGCTGATAGTTCAAGTGTCACTTCTGCCTGCCACCTCTGAAACCATGAAGGAGCAATGGTGCCATCTAGTGACCAGTTATTCATCTCCATGGGGAAACTCAAGTGTCACCAGAAGCAGCTCAACTCTTACAGGCAACAAACAGGATGCACAGTACACTCACAGAACACAACAAACAAATAACATCATAAAAAAACATTTAAGACATAATCAACAGCTGAGACCACATATAAAAGTGTACATTAAAAAATCTGACAGCTGCTGTAACAAAAGACCTTATGAGTCATTCAGAAGAACACTGAGGCATCCTGAGTCTCTCACTAAGTTAAGAACTACCACTACCAGTGTCATTTTAAGTAGCCAGCAATGAAGAATCATAACTCCATAAACCCCTTAGGTGCAAGCAAACATACAGTCACCAACACGTATACACCAGACTACACAGAGTTTTCACCACACTATCTTCAAAGCCCTCATTGTACCCTCCTAATGTTGTGCATAATATTCAACTACCAAGCAGCATTTTCTTTTTCTGGCATACTAAAAAATCTTACATACTGTTTTAGCTTATATATTTTATAGCATGTTAGTATGTAATGTGGGACGCAGCCTTGGTTTGTGGCCTAAATCAAATGTGTGTCTGTCCCTTTAAGAAACAACCTCGGAAAGCTGCAAGGCATGATGGGTAGACGGTTCACAGCCAATCAAATAATTGTTGACAACGCGCTGTTGTTATGGAGCTGTTGAAGTCTGGTTTAAATCTGAAAAGAGGCTGAACGTGCTTCCTGTCTCTCACAGCTAGTTAAACGCGATTTAAAAGTGTTATAAATTTTAAAATGTCCTCCACGGACCGACTGGACTTTTTACGAGAGCGTAACAAAGATTTATTGAAGCAGCTGAAGCAGCAGAGCGAGAAACTGGAGCGGCTGAGCGGCTGCAGTCAGGGCCGCAAGAGGGAGAGAGAGGACGAGGGTGAGGAGAGGAGGGAGCCGATAGACATCCTGACCATAACCGATGGAGACCGCGGTCCTGCCCGGGCTGCCCTAGCCAAACCCACCGTGAGGTTTGCGGGTAATGAAACTGTTTACGTGAGGCCAAAGACTCAAGAGAAGTCAACAGATATTAGCTAATTTAGCTAGCTAGCTATCTGATAAAACTGGTGTTGCGTGTATGTCCTCATTAGTATTATATTTGAATACTACAGGGTGTCTACAGGTTCTTAAAAGTATTTTCAGAGGTCAATTTTATGACAAGGCCTTAAAAGTCATTATCATCATTTATCTTATTTCATTTATACATCATTTAATTTCTTTTTGTTAAATTGAGGGAAGCTCCACATTTCTAATGTTAAAAATCTTTAAAAGACTAATATAAGACTGTCATTTTTCTTTATAGTTGCACTTACCTGTTGGCAAAGAGGTGGTAGATCAACTTAATTCACTCTAACAACTAAACTATATTCCCACATGACACCTACCTCTGCACAAGACCACATATATACTACAGACCTGCAATGTTTTACCTGTGATGGTTAAATAAGTAAGACATGATTTGTCCAAGAATCTGTCCTAAATGTAATTAAAGGTCGTCTTGAAAGTTTCTTAAGAAGCATTAAATTTAACTGTCTGATACCTGTAGACACCCTGTACTAAAGTCAGTAGGTTAAAATCATTTTGACATGCTTGAGCTTGACACAGGCACCACATCACATCAAACACAAAGCTTAGATATATTTTGTCAGATTTGTCAAACACTGAGTGTCATACCCACTTTAAACTCCCTTAAGTATATTCTAAAAATCACAAAGAAGTAGCTAAACGCAATTTATTGTGAAGTACTTGTAAAAGGTGACTACCCAGGTCCACTACCTAGCTTCTGGAGCTTACAACTGTAACTCATTGGATGGATTAGTTGTAATGGAGATAGCTGAGATGTCTTGGTATGAAACTTGGGTCACATTTTACACATGTGCAAAAATACAAATAAGTACATGTGAGACAGGAATGGGAGCTGCAAAAAAAAAGCCTTAGAGGGCTTGATCAAGGCACTCAGGGGTAGGCCTATACCCGAATCTGTAAGTTGATAAATTTAGAAATAAGAGAAATCCTGGATGCAGTTGAAGGGTTCAGAAAAAGCTAGTATTGTGATTTTATTGTGGGTTGTGATGACTGTTTTTATTTTTACATTTAGAATTATATTTTTTATGCACTGACATTTTACTGTTTTTTTTATGTTGTTTTGTGTTCCTTACCATTTTACACTTCACTGCAAGCCTGTCTTGTGCATGTGATGAGTAATAATGCTGGAATCACTAATGGAAAAATCTTTTCCTCAGTACCTTTATCAGATACATGTGAAAAACAAACAGGCATCCAGGGATCTATTCCAGCACCACCCTTGACCTCCAAATACAAAGGAGGGACTGCTGGACACACAACACTATCTGACCTTTTCAACGACAGCAACAGAAATCCTTTTGTCCACAGCAGGCTGCAGGATACTGGGCCGGCCAGCACCAAGTCCTGTCTAGTAAATCACAGCAAAAAACAGGTAAGAAAAAAGAACCAAGGACAGTCTACTCAAGTTTGTCTCTGTTTTTAATTAGCTGTACAGTGTCAAGTAGATCATCAGTATTAGACTGAACTTGCTCCCTAAATCTCAGTTAAGTAAACAGAATTGTTCAAACTGGTTGGCTCAAAGGAATAATTGATCTAAAACTGAAGAGGTACTCACCTCCATGTCGCTCGAAACTCACAGGAACTGGCTGTGAGATGGCTTCCATAGCTCAATCTCAGCCTTGTGTCACAGCTTGAAAGAATACAAATTTCATCAGATTTCTCATAACAACTTTTTCAATTTTAACGTAATAATATCAGTTTTATTTTATTTGTTTAAATTGGAGAGGACTCTGAATAAGCCTCAAGCTTCCTTCCTGCACTGAAGTTACTGCCTTTCAATTTTATGTATTTGTAATTATTGTGCAAATAAATAAACTATAACTAAACAAACTATACCAGTAGGAAGGTTTGCAGTAGGAGATGATTTGGTAAATATGAGACTTGGGATCCACAAATGTAAACAGTTGACCATTTAAAACTTAGATTTTGAGTTTCTTGGGGTGATTTCTAGCTCACCTGGTAGTGTGTGCAGCGGCCCAGGTTCGATTCTGACCTGTGGCCATTTGCTGCGTGTTATCCCACTCTCTCTCCCACCTTTCCTGTCATGCCTCAGCTGTCCTGTCAAGAAAGGCAAGAAAACGCCCCCAAAAATAATCTAAAAAAAACAAAAACATTTGAGTACCTTCGATTCATTTTTTGCATGAACTTTCTTTTACTATTTGTTTGTTTTCACAGAGGGAGGTGCAGAGTCGAGTCACATTTCAGTCTGATGAATGCGAAGCAATACCTGCCCCAGATAGGCATCATTTACAGCCTTTACTCGGGTATGACTGGATAGCAGGTACGCCTTATTGGTCTCTCTGTCTACCTGTTTCCATCTTATACACACAGTCATATAATAGAGCCTTAACAGGTGATGTTTGCTCCCTCTAAGGAGTCCTGGATGCTGAGGACTCCTTGATAGAGCGCTCTGATGAGTTCTTCAATGACTTGCGCACGTTTCGATCGCTCAATAAAGACGAGTGTGTCCACCGCCCCCAAGCAGAGTGAGTGCTTCACACTTGATTACACTTGCGACTGATTGTGTGTCATGTTTGCCTGTGATTGATGATAGCATCATCAAATTACTATTAATTTTCTCCCCTCATAGATTTTCTGAGGAGAACCACTCAGTCCTGCCACCACTAACAGACAAGGACAGTCCAGAGGCTACCACAGATACTCATCAATGTAAGAGGGGTTATTTATTTAAATAGACTACTCTCATTTTTCTTTTCACGATGGCTCAAGTAATGCTCACCTCTGCTTGTTCACCTTTTGTTCAGGTACATTCTCTTACAAAATTAACAGCAGACTGTTCCCCGTCCCACTTCACTCTCAGGAGTGCTGCCCAGTGTGCAAAAAGCACAAATCCTCCCACCCTCACACTACCGCTGAGCCAGCTCTCATCAGGTAATGATGATGTGCCCTTTAACTGCCTTGTACAAGCACTTAGGAACAACAGAGCACTTAAGTGGCACCAGGCGACAGACATTTTTAATTTGATACACTTTGTCCCTACTAAATGAACCCAGAGGGCGATGGATGGTGCCCTTAGGTGCAGCTGAGACTTTTTATACTGTGCCATTTTTCCTTGTTGTTCCTGTTCCTGGCTTTTATTTCTGTGAATGTTGCTGTCAAATAATTGTACGTACAGTAGTAGTGTGTGTTCCTTTAAACACATTTAAGTAGAATAAAAGGGCTATGCACCAAGGCTGTGGGGTCTGGCATCCTCAGAGATTCACAGGAGTCACCCTTTACCCTTTTGAGAATGACTAATGTATTATCAGCTCTTATATAACTTGTCAAGTCATCATCAAATGAGGGGTTGATGAGGCAAAATTGTGTGTGTGTGGTCTAAAATTTGTCTATTTGAGGGTCCATGCAATGAAAATGTTTGAGAATTCCTGCTAAAAATCAACCAAGTTTTACCACTGTAGCAGCAGCATGTCTGTCGTCTCATTAGTTTCCATTTTGTTTTATTTGTAAGGGTCAGCATCCCTCGCTCCACCCTCCTGCCACCTTACAAGTACAAAGCTCATCGGCGATGCAGTTTTGATCCTTCTGATAGTTTGGGGTTACCATCGGTGAGTAAGAGACCTCCTCAGCCGTCCCATTATCCCTCTGGGATCTTAACATATTGTGCTAACACCTCTATGTTAAGTGTAACAAAGGTTTATCACTGTACTTAAGCCATTTTTCATCGTAATGTGTCTCTCCTGTCTTGTGCAGCACTGTCTCTCAGGCTGGTCAAACACAGGTCAGAGCATGCTGCCGCCGCCCAGCAGCCTCGATCTGCAGAGCAGTCTGAACATGAAGCGCTCCACTGAGGCACAGGAGAAGGAACTGGAGGTGATACACTGCAGGCTTCCTACAGTATGTGTAGACCTTTTTCACAGCGGACGTTTTAACTTGTCCTAGTAGGAAAAGCACTTGTGGAACTAATACTGTTAAAGGGACAGTTAACCCCTAAATCAAGAACACATATTTCTACTCATACCTGTAGTGCCATTTATCAGTCTAGATTTGTTTTGGTGTGAGTTGTTGAGTCTTTGAGATATCGACTGTAGAGATGTCTGCCTTCTCTCAATTAAAATGGAACCAGATGGCACTCGGCTCAGACCTTTATAGGAACGAAGCGTACATCTACTCATGGATGGGAAGCTCATGCTTATGGTGGCGTGAGATGTAAACATTAATGGCGTCCTCCTCACCTGAGCTGTAATGTTAGCTAGCTCAGTGGTGCTAGGTAAGCTAGCAGAAGATGCACACTTCCTCTGCACGGTGATCCGGTTGGTGGGTGTAGTTTGGTAGGAAGAAAATAGTTCCTATATGAAACTGCTCACAACAAGGTCTGTGAATTATCTTGAGTAACCAGGTCATGATTTCTGGAAAGAGACATTGCTGTTGAGTTTTTCAAATGTATTTTTTGGCACTGAACACCACAAGCCGAGTGCCATTTAGTTCCATTATATTTGAGAGAAGGCAGACACACTCCGCAACTCACACCAAAACAATCCAGACTGAAAAATAGCACTACAGGTAAGAGGAAAAATATGTGTTTCTGATTTGGGGGTGAATAAAGTATATTAAAAAAAAAAAATTAAAAACTGTTTCTTCAACCATGGCTCATTTCCATTAATTGTCCCAGTGAGCTTTCCTAGTAAACCAGCATGCCCTGGAACTGGCTTATCTAAACAAAATGCAGCTGTGACTAATGTTATTGAACAGTGACCAAGAAAAAGATAAACGTTAAGTCTTGTTAGGACCTACAGTCCATCTCTCACTTCTCATTTAGCTTTTTTTTAAAAATATTTTTCAGGATCTCTCTGCACACAAAGTGTCTGGTAACCTGATCTCAGATGTGTCTCGCTTGGCTCGTCACAACTTCCAACACTTCTCCTCCAAAAGAAAACAAGGAAGCACATTTTACCCTTTGCACTGACAAACAATTAAAGTCTACTTTCAAGCGATAACGGCAGTTCCTGTGAGCTGTTTGACGCCACCCAAAATTATTTCCTTTTTTGTCTCTTGTTTTAAGTCTCTGTATTGTACTTTGTTTTTTGGTAAATGTCTTTTTTTTAAACAGGCTTTTCTTTCTTTTTCGATATGAGACGAGTGGTGATCACAAAAAAAGAATACATTTTAAGTTTCTGATCTTAATTTGGAATCAATCGACTTCAAGAATGTAATGAGCTAGTGAATGAAATGCAACACATTAGGCTGTTTCCTGTCTATGTATGTATACATAATGTGATTAGTTTAATGAAATGGGAATAATTAACACAATAGAACAGAATATTTCTTGTCAGCAGGAGTTGCATTTTATTTGTTCCTCTTCTGTTCTGATCTTAATAACTTTTGGATAGATTTAGACTCCACATGTGACAGTCAGCAGCCTCATGGATGTGAAGCAAGAGCCCATGATGTTACGCCACAGTGGAGACTATTTTAGAATCGCGTCACTAAGGCTAAATTTGAGTTTGCTTGGTAAATTTCACAACATTAAGGAAGTCATTTTGAATCGCCTCTCTTGCCCTTTCCAGCTGTTTGCTTTTGCTCCCAGGTTCACGCATACTTCTGTTTTTAACTTCCTTTGACACTTCCTGACCGTGAGACAGAACGCACTGTAGAAACATTGAGGCCGATGCACTGTAAAGAAGGTGCAAATCACGGAAACCCACAACCACCTCTACTTAATGTCAACCACTATAGCAATCCCACCTATGACATGTTTTCAGTTTGTGTGTTGCACGCTAACATATTCAAAGAAGTTAGATACTGTAAACAAAATGGTTCTGGATTAAATTATAATCAAAAATGACCAATAGAATAAAGTCAGCATAAAGGAAATGTTATTTTATTTAACAGGAATATATCTGTGATTATTTTTGAGTTCATGTGAAGTGCTGAAGCTGCAATACTTTGATGTTGTAGCACAAACGGCTTGTTCAAAGCAAGGCCTCTGCTGTGTGTGTGTGTTGTTATCTGGCTGTTGATTGTCATCTCAGAACTAGGAATGCTGTGACATGAGAGCAAAGCTTTTTGTGTGAGATGAGGCTTTGTGATACTACATTTGATTTCAACCACAAGCAGTTGTGAAGGGAAATGATGCCTCTGAAGTTCACCATCATCATCATCTTCTTCAAATTCTCATGCATGATTTTATGCTCTGCTCTGTTTAATTGGACGGCTATTATGAGTCGCAGCGATGCTATAGCTGACTCGAAACTACGACATCCCACTGAGAGATCTTTGTCAATAACCTTTAATCCAACATTCAGGACTCAGCAGTGATCAGTCGCTAAAGTGGGGCTCCCATGAACTTCTCAGACAGCGAAGATATTTTTCAGAAAGGTACTAGTTGATTGGCATTTATCAAAGCAAGGTAAACCAGATACAACAGGTGATTTACTTCAATTGTAAATAAGTCTACAGAAAATGACCAAACCAGTGTCTTCTTTATGTTTTAGCCCACTTCCCTGAAATCAAGAATATGTCCAACCATTTTTCAGAGCACGCTCTACTGTTTAAGATAAAGATTTGATACCTTTTTCTCCCTTCAGGCAGCCACTGGTTTCCATTTCACACAGTACAGAACTTAACAGGATTTGAAACTTGCTTACTTGAGACCAACGAGACATCACTGCGAACACCAAGCCTGCTCTTACTGTTGAGTTGTGCAGTGTCATCGCTTGGTAATACCAGTATAAGCACTGATTGATGTGAAAAATCTGCACTACATTACCATGCAATAAGAACTGAAGACTGTGACTCCAGCAAAAATAATAAAGCCAGACAGTGCGTTCGTACGTGCCTGGGGCAAGTTTCAAGTCTGCCATATAAAATCTTAACTACGATGCTGTACTCAGGGAAATTATTCAGCAGTATTGTACAGTGCAACAAAACCTGAAAGTAGGCCACAAAACCAAATAAGAGTGTGCAAACTCTGTCATGACTTTCCAGGAAGCTTACTTTTATTTATTTTTTTACAGGGCTAGTGAGGGAGGGGTCAAAACCAAACATTACAGTATGATACCATACGGTCAGCTACGGCAGGGCACAGAATACACTGCAGAGTTATGTTTTATATTCTTTTATCCCCACTAATATGCCCCGAATAGGTCAAATGGCAAAACAACCTCCAAACACATAAATGTATAAACAATGCCAATTCAGCTTAAGTGGGACAATAAGTTTGTTTCAGATTTATGAGTTGAAGGAACAGTGTGTGAGGTTTAGTGGCATGTAGCAGTGAGGATTGCAGATTGCAACCAGCTTCTCCCGGTTAGAATTCCTTCAATGGTCTTTGTTCAGGAGGTTTCTATAGGGAGCTGAATTATCTGCAGAGGTGTCTTAATCTCTAAAACAAACGGACTCAGTGATTTAAATGGGTAAAAACACTCAGTAAAGCAGTGTACCGTTACAAATCCATGTTTCTCCTAAAGTCATCACAGATGGGCTGCTAGCCTAGCACCTACTAATAAGTGTGCACCTTTTTCTTTGATAACTTAAGACCCAGGGGCTGTATTCACAAAGCTTCCTAGTGCTAAGAGTTGCTCCTAGTGACGAAATTTTAAGAAAATTCTTGTGACGTCTTAGAATTTCCCCTTTTTCACAAAGCATCTTAGACCTTAAGAGAGCTCCTAGGGTGAAAACTGTTAGGAGTAGGGAGGAGGACTTTTAAGAATCTTAAGAGTTTCTACAGCAGAGGAGAAAATGGTGGAAACACAAGAGGTCTGAGAAATGGTCTCTAAACACAAAGTGACAGTGAGTAGATGAAATGCTACAGATGAGATTGTGCAGGGAAAATGTTTGTGGTCGATCTCATTTGGGATATGCACACATTTCCCATCTAACAAAGCTAGCTATAACGCTAGAAATAAAATTATCACAATATTAAGATATTTGAAAAACTGAGAGTGATTGCAGGGCGGCACGGCAGTGTGGTGGTTAGCACTGTCGCCTCACAGCAAGAGGGTTCCTGGTTCGATCCCGGGTGTGGGAGCCCTTCTGTGCGGAGTTTGCATGTTCTCCCCGTGTCAGCGTTCCCTCCAGGCACAACCTGTCCAGGGTGTACCCTGCCTCTCGCCCAAGCTGGGATAGGCTCCAGCCCCCCCCCGCGACCCCCAAGAGGATGAAGCGGTTGGAAGATGGATGGATGGAGAGTGATTGCACTAACAATGATGACACTGTCAATCTCATATTGTGGTGCAGTTCACTTCATTTCCCACTGGGTGTCCACACCTTACAGGCTCACAAAGGGGTGTGTCTGTGACAACCAATCACATCTGTTGAGAGAGAGCATCACACCTAGCAACAGGGTCAACCACAGTAAGATTAAAGTGTCTGTCCCTTCCTTGCACAGAGTTGCTCTTAGAACTTTCCTAAATGACTCCTACGCTCAGATTCCTTACTAAGCTCTTAGAATACTCTCAGAAGAATGTTTGTGTATACAGCCCCAGACATTCAGGAGGTTTTTGACCAGGGGTGGAATTATCCACTCTTCCTCTCCAAAACAAACAGACCCGGGGTGTCATTTATAAACACTGTGTACGCACAGAACGAGGCCTGAGGGAGATGTATGTCGCTTCCCACGCAAAGGTTGTGATGTATAAAAACAGACTTGATGGGAGAAACTGTGACCCATGCTTACGAACATCTTGGCCACGGTGGATTGCTGACACAGATGGGGAGGTGGAAGCCGGATCGTAGAAGCTGTCATATATTTTTGGGCACACGCCATTTTCGGCTTTTGCCCAAATGTACATTTTTAGTGTGGATCCTACACACGGTTTTATAAATGAGACCCCTGGTGACTTAAACAAGTAAAAACACTGAATAAAGCAGTTTCACATTAAGAAAAAATTAAAGTCTAGAGTAGTAAATCTAGAGTCAGTGTGTGGTTTGTCTGTTCTGGGCTACTGTAGAAACAATGGTGGTGCAACACTGCAATCTTTGTGGACAAGGACCCACTCCCTATGTAAATATAAACGGCTCATTCTAAGGTAACAGAAACACAACAATTCTTATTTTCAGGTGATTATCCACTACAGAAAATGTACTTATTATATTACCTTTCTGCCAATAGATGACCCCCCATAGCCCACACACTGGATCTTTTAACCATGCTTTGCTGGTGATGGCAAGTCCTACATGAATCATACATCAATAACAGCCCAATTTATGTATGACCCATGATGATAAAAGTACAGAAAAATTACGTGTGACCAAAAAAGCTGAGGACCCCCCCCCCCCAAACAAACAAACATGTTTCACTTCTGCTGGTCACATTTCCTGCTGTCACAACCAGTCCAGTTAAACACTAAAGCTTTGTCATTAAACTAAAAAAAGAAAGAAAAAAACACCAGAGATGTACAGGATGAAAGTAATTTACTATAACAGACAAAGCATAACAAGACCACAGTGTACAACAGGGCTGCTCCTGGTGTACTGAGTACCAGAGAAATGCTGAGGATGTGGGAGGGGAAACTTTATTGTGAAATGTCAACGTCTCACACAGGAACAAACAAAGCGAGACACAGGGGCACTGAGCTAGGCACGACACGTACAGTACTGCGGCTGACTTGTCAGGAGACATGTAGTCAGTGGTGGGCAGAGTGATATAAAGTAAACCTTTTAGCCTTTGTGTGACTTCATTCCCATGTGTCCACAGGAAACATAAAGTCAGAGACGATGTTGAAGGGCTTCAGTGACACTTCAGCAATGACAACCTGGGCCTCTGGTTGAAAGATGATTTTTGTAATCGTATATGATGTGGAACAAAAATGCCTGTATTATGTAACTGTCAGCTACAATATCCTGTCACTGTGTAGAAACCCCCACAATTTCTTAAAAACACTTTGTAAATTATTTTGATATCCTGAGCCAATTGGGGGCAGTACACTGCATTTGGACTTGTCTGTGTATACACAAGAAGAGAAAATCTTAGGGAGTCAACTTCCTGTTTTAGTAGTGACTTCATTTTTTTTCCTTTTTTACCAAAGAGTCAGTGCTTCTCGTTCCCCACTGATTCATTCTAATGACATGAATCACACATGGAGCAGCACAGAAAGTTAACTCTTTTTCATTTGGTTTCGTTTTTCTCTCTTCTTACTATTCAAGTCGATGCATGAATGATGGAGTGAGATAATAACTTGTCATGTTTGTAGTTTGAATTTTTACTTCTAGAGGTGGGACCAGGTCATTCGCCTAGGATTAAAAGGATGTCTTTATACTGTAGATTTTGCAGTAATACTGCCTCACCACAAGTTGCACCTTCTAGATAAAAATCCCTTAACTACACACAGGTGATCTCCATTTATCTAATTTATTATGTGACAATCCAACTAGCTGCAGCGGTGATGATTTAGGCGTGTCCTCATGCAAACAGGTAATTAAAATTACAGGTGGTTACTTTTATAAAAAAATCTTTTTGACATATTTGCTGAATTAGTAGTACATGAGACAGATATTCTTAGATATTCTTATTTTTTGATAACATTTTCTAGAATCTATTCCAGCTGTTGGAAAACAACCAAAAGGAGCAGAGAAGTCTCTAACGCGGTCCTGAATCATGTCAATGCGCCCATTAATTTGGTCCTAGACTTTTGGTTTTCTCAATTTGATCCGAACCACAACTACAGGTGTGAAACCTCTACTAGACTATGATCCAGACCAAACAGCTAAAACATGGCCCGTTGAAAAGACGTGGTCGCGGTCCACATCAAACTGAACCATGGCTCCATTTGTTGCTGGTATAAAAACACCCTTTGGATGGTTTGGACTCTCGGACTAATCACAGAAAGTGTTCTAAGATAATTTTTTGGGCATTTTTGCCTTTAGATCCAGAGTGAAGGGGAAAGGAGAGGGGGGACGACATGTAGCAAAAGGCCATGGGTTGGAATCGAGCCTGTGGCCGCTGCAGCAAGGACAAGGCCTTTGTACATGGGGTGTCTGCTCTACTAGGTGAGCCACTGGGTGCCCCTATTCACAAGAAGTTTTAGCAGGCTATGGTTAAATGATGCAAATAGTGTAGCGCCTCAGTGATAGTGTGTTTTTGTGGAATAGCGACGGAGGGCTGTGCTCAGAGCAGAGAGGTGTTGGCTATGGGAGCAAAGGAGAAATGAGCAGGTAAGCTGTCAAGTGGTAGTAAATGTAAATTGTAGGTTTCAGTTTGTCTATAGACAATGCAACATAAAATGATCAGCAGAAGCACATGGAGAGAGGAGACGACTTTTATAAAGAGTCAGTTGGAAAAGAAAAAAATCACAAAAACTCAGACAATATTTAATTATTTACCAAGATGACGGGTGAGAGGGGATACCAGAGGACAGAACAGCCCGTCCACAAGTAATTTAATGTCAAGTATAAGGAGACACAGCTCATGTAGCTGATGACAACAGGACATAGGTTTATCATCTATAATGTACTTATTTAGTGTGCTTTGGTGTGGAAAGGCCAAGCGGCAACCTCCAGGGTTGAAAAATGAAGCCAACACGAAAATGCCAAAAACTGCAGTTCTTTGAACGGCCACTTGAAGCTGGCTCCAGACGCCAGTCAATCCCTGAAGGCCCCCATTTTAAAATGCCCAATTTTACAGCATACCGGTAAATAAACATGAAGCTCAGTGTAAGTTCAATCAAGACTTTCTTTATGCTATATCCATTCACAATTATCTCTCCAGCCAATCAAACTTTGCTACTATCTCCTTCAGCCATTCATGTTGCTGCTGCCAAACTTTAAATCTGTTCTCGTCTCTGCTCCTGTCAGCTGTCATTATAGGCGGAATTGTCGCGCTCTCCTCCACCCCATTCACCTCCAGTCACCTTATCCAGAGAATCGTCAAGACTTTTCACATTTCTCATACGTATGTGCACATGTAAATAAATATTCTTTTCTCTCAGAACGAGTCTCTCCTGATTCAAATGTTTACAGCCTGGTACAAAAGCGGCTTTGGTCTCTGTAGCTAATTTCCCCCTTCATGACAACTGTACGTGGGGTGACTTTTTATATAACTCACCTGTTTACATTTTATTCAGGCTTAAAGTTACACATAATTAAGAGTGGGTGGCTTTGAGTGACAGGCTGTCTGCTGATAGTGTCCTCGACTTCTCAGTCAGATCCACCCCTCACTCCTCCACAGCACCAACCTCTTGCCCAAACTCGAGGCTTCAAAACAGGAGTCAACAAATGAATGGGGACAAACTAGGCAGCACTGATCAAATATAAATCAAGACTCTGTCACTGCACTGCCTTTGTTTCAACTCAGATGTTTTCAGAAACATCTTTTAGTGTACTGTTTAGCTGTAAAATGAGAGTTTGTCTAGTGCTTGGTTCTCGCTTGACTGTTTTCAACATGTTGGCCTGGTCACAAACTTTCTCATTTTACAGCTAAACAGTACACCAAAATGTGTTTCATTTAAGCCAACAAACAGGCAATGCAGAGACAGAATCTTGAGTCATATTTGTTCACCGCTGCATAGTTTGGAAGTTTGACCACAGCTCACGAGCAGTCATTGACATGATTAACGGCTGAGTTTGAGACTCCTCGGCTCTGATTAGTTATTTTTGTTTTATGTGTGGTTATACTATTAAAAGCAAAACATTTTTTTCACGTTATCTGTTCATGCAGTTTGGTGTGTATGTAGTGAAAATTTCAGAAAGTATCACAAAAATGTACTTTTACAAAAGTTACCCACGGTAGCTTCAATTAAAATCACTTTAAAACATCATATTAAATCTACTTTTATTCATGGTGTAAAACAACAAAACATGCTTATGGGGTGTGAATACTTTTTACAGATATTGTATTTTCCTCTCTAATCAACTGCAGGTAAAAAGATTAATTGTTCATAGATATCAAACATCCTTCACATGGAAATACAGTCCCGTTGTTTAACCCCATATAAACTCTGTCTAACCTCATAATGCTTTCTCACGTCAGATCAGTGAATGTAGATTAGAGCCTGCCTGCTCGTTTCCTTCCCCCAAACACTCGACTCAGTTCAAGGAAATTGCTCCTGCTCGCGCAGACTGCTGGCCCGCCTTTATAGAATGATTGTTACAGTGCACACACTGGTGGCTGTGTCCTCTACAGAGAGGAGGCAATGAAGGACATACTTGTGCTGCTGATTCTGCTGTATGCCCAAACTACCAAGGTAGGCTTTGTGTCTGTCTGTTAAGCCTGTCACGCTTGTTTGCTGTGTTTATCAGGGAGTGTGGACAAGTTGGACATCAGCCAGGATCTGGATTCATCCGGTGACCAACATAGCGCTTAAACACCACAGGAGTTGTTCATCCAAGTTTCGCTTTCTTGGATTAATTTAAGGGAAGTTACACAGGCAGAGTACTTTAAAAATTAGCATTTGAAAATGTGTAACATTAAGTTAGTGTCGTAATTGTTGAATTTTAAATGCATGCATGTTATCTTTTAAACATCTCTCCAGTCCAGCTAACTTTGACACCTGTCAGTCAACAAGAGGAGAACTTATCATTTCTTTTAAAACATTTATTCTCTGTATCAATGCCAGTTTTGTCCTACGTGTTACAGCAGACAGCCTTGCTTTGGTATGCTGTACCTGAATGAATATTTGGTTTCGATTGCTTGGAATGTGATGCAGTTTCAGACTGAATATCTCATTGTTAAGACACCAGGTTTTGAAGCAGCAACCCTCCCTTTTATCATCCAGGCATGCAGCCAGGAGGAAAAAGGAAAAGAGAAAACAGAATGTTCTCTTCCATAAGCTGTCGGTGATTAGTAACAAGGAGCTCCAGAGAACTCTGTCTTTGTCATCACATCCCGTGCTACCAGTGGTCACACCACAGAAGCCTGTACTTCAGAATCGAGGGCTTCGAGCTTGCCGCCTCCGTTTCCTGTCATACGAGAAATACAATGCTTCTGTCAGCATATTCTAACTTCTGCTTGTCATCGAACGGTACTGTGGTGACAGCCTTTGAACACTCATGCACAGGACAGGTGTATCAGCAACCGTGCACTGGGTCATCACTTTTCAGCACAATACTGTAGTTCCAGTGGCTGTAGTCATGATATTTAGTTTGTGAAGGGGAAGAGGTTTTACCTGAGTTACCTGCATGGATGCATGCGTGCAATGCCCTAAGCTGGAATATTTTGGAGGGCCCCACAGAGAGGAAGAGATACTGCCGAGGTGAAATGCACCTCCTATAATTTGAGAACAATAGCTGCCTGTTTGACCACGTCTGCTCAGGCCAGCAGCGTTACCAGAAGGGAAAAGGTGGGCGCAGGTGTGGGTGGTCTGCCACTAATTCAAGCTCCTCTGTGAAAAAAACCTTACCAGACAGCCACTGACTAAATTGTTAATATTTAAATTACTGCTTGGAAACATGTCTGGCTGATAGAAAGGTGGGCTGCATATATTTCCTACATAGGTGATTTCAAACTTACTGGTTACCTTAAAGCTCAGAGCCCCCCTGCAGCCTTAATGCAGATCATCTGTGTCAGAGGCTTACGAGAAAAGGCTTTGTGTTCTTCACTCTCATCATCTGAACAGCACAAGATGAGTTGCTCTTAAGTCTCGTCTCTCTTTCCCATAGGTCTGCTCTGTGCCCTATCAGGCTGACTCAGATGGAAACTGTCTTGACCCAAACAAAGAGTACAGATTAGATGATACTAACCTGTGCTGCAAGAAATGCCCCCCTGGTAAGTGCTTTCCTAAACAAAGCAACAACTGCCACTTGTTAAGTTTCTAAAATTACTAATAACTGACTCATACCAACGTTCAGGTACATACTGTACTGAAAGAGAAAGCTTTCTCAGCACGGAATAAAAGTTATTTGATGACACAGGCCGTGAAACGTGTTGGTAAAGGCTTGGGCGTGGAGGTGTGAAATAAGATTAACAGCACCTACTGTAGCTTAAGACATTTGCCAGTTTCACTGTTACATCTGGACAGACAATATGAAGCGAGTTTTTTGTGACACTATTATTCACTTGAAAATTATTTGTTCAAAGTAGAGCTGGATCGTTAAATAAGCCAGGACAAAATATCCTCTAATATTACAACACGATGGATTTGAGTTTGTTTAGAAACATACTTAACATACTTTGTCCACCTAAGTACACTAAAATGTAAAATGTTTAACTGTCAAACATCCCACATGATATATCTTGGTCACAATTGATGTTCACTAGGCCCCGCCCCCTAGTTACTGTTGCAATGCCTGTCAAATTCTGTTCTGGGAAGGCACCAAAGTTCTAGTAATCTTTATACAACAGGTCTCAGGATTTCAGACAGCTCATCATTACCCTCCAGCAACCACAGATTTTATCATCTGAAATGACAGTCATAAGCAGATTTTTTTTAGCTGTAGATAACAAGCTAATTAAGCTAATGCTAGCTCCATGAGGTTTGGAAACACTGACTGCGGCCTAATCTTAAATGTTTCCTGCTGACTCATCTTGTAAAAGAGGTCTTAAAGATCCAGTGCGTAGGATTAAGGGCAGAAATAGAATATAAAATTCTTAAATATGTTTTTATCAGTGTCTTAACACCAGAAACTAAGAATGATTGTTGTTACATTAGAATGAGCCATTTATATCCATATACTATGGATACAAAAAGATAATTGGATACAGTGTTGGAGGCGTGGCCCGCTCATTCCTACGAAAGTTGCTCAGTGGCACATGAAGCCAAAAGCTTGATATCCACAGTATGAAATCACTCGGATCTTGCGTGTTGTGGGGCCCATAGAGCAAGCGCACTAGAGACATAGGCCTACAGCAGCCGAGTGGCTAACTTCCACTTTAGCCCTCCGCTAACTTGAGTAGGGATGAAAATGATTTAATCACTTTCATCACTTTACTCTAAACTTTCTAAATGTTGTTGGACTGAATAGATACAATCCCAATAGTGACACAAGTCATTTCACAGGGATTGTGACGCTTAAAAAAATGTATCCACCGATGACGTCCCTTCAAAAATGTAGGATATGGGTATTGTCTTTTTGGGTCCAGTGGCATCAACTCACAGACCCAGAAATTGTGATTCCACATTTGGTCACCATGTTAAATTGGCATACCATGTTACATATGGAGTGGGTCCTCTTCCATGGAGTCCAGAAAGGACAAACCAAACACTAGCTCAAGATAGGGCCATTTTGTGCTAGCCATATAGGCTGTAAAAAAAAAATGGACGTAGCTATCGTGATGTCACTCATTGGTTTGTTGACTCAAGTTCGGCATCACACCATCTTGATTTTTTGAAGCCAGAAGTGACTATATTTGGGCAAGAGGCTGGCGCTATAAGAGGAGCGAGGGGTGGATCTGACTGACAAGCCGAGGAAATATTTCGGCAGACAGCCTGTCACTCAGAGCCTCCCGCTCTTAATTGCATAAATGCGTAACTGCAGTTTTAGGCATTGCTGTGTTGGGACCATATTTTAGCCCCAGAGTTTGCTGGTTGGTTGGAAAGGAACAGAGTCTTTACTGTACTGAAACATAGAGCTAGTTAGATCTTTAATTATAGGTATGATAATTTTGATTTTGTTCTTCCATAACCCTGTCTGGCTACTTAGCTTAGCCTCCGTAACTTATTCCTATTTCATTTCAAACAGCATGTTTTACCATAAACATTATGAGGAAAAAAAGGCTTTTAGGATACAAATGTAACACTATTTTGTGTAATGCTGCTGAGGTTGCTGGAGTGTAAACTTCTCCAAATTCAATAAAGAGCTGGCAGAGCTGCTAACATTAGCCTAATAGCTTCAGTCAGCCAGCCAGGCAGGCTAACGATTGTAGCTTAAGGCGGAAAGCTGCTGCTCTCTCTGTGTGAAAATGTTCATGCTGCACTTCCGTCCACACTCCAGTTGGGGATTTCACAAGAGGTTTCTATTTCTTTTCACTATTGACTTCTATAAAGAACTAGAGATGAAAGATATAATAGTATCTAACACATCAAGTATTTCGGCTTTGAGAAGCGCCTACCATGACATGGGTGTTTTGGGTGCAGCCAGCAGTGCGATGCTGCAGCTCATGCAGAGCAGGAATGCGGAAATACTGCCAATTGTTTCTACATTAGTAACGACATGTTCTTGGTGTGAATTTTCCTTCGAAGCGTTTTTATCAGATCTGTACTCCCCACACCATCCCAATCTTCTTGTAAAGATCTGGGCCATAAAAACTGCTGATGTGCTCACGCAGTAATTTGATCTCATGTGCCTGCTGACCTCATCTCTCCCACTCAGTGTGGAGTTAATTGTTTTGCATCCCACCTCTCCACTATGCAGTGGGTGAGGGTCACAGCAAGTGCTTATTTGAATGCCTTTTAGCTGTAAAATGGGTTTACTAACTTGCACAGCCACAATCTGTTACTGCACTCAAAATTAACACCTCTAATTGCATTATTAAAATATAGCAGTATTCAATGCATTTCATGGATAAAATCTCCTCAGACATAAAATACATGTAGGACAATATTCCGTGTCGCACAAACAAGTATACGGATCAGCCAAAACATTAAACCCAAACAACGCAGTCTTCAGTGCAATCTGCTCCACCCACCGAAACACCACTGCAGACCAAGTACCCCCCCCCCGTGATGCACCATGCCACACTGTAAAGCTGCTCTGAAATGCCCAGAGGAACGTGACAGAGAGCTAAAAGCATCGACCTGGCCTCCAAATACCCCATATCCCAGTCTGATTGAGCATTTGCAGGACATGCTGGCACCCACCCCCAGAGGACCTGCATCCATGCCCCAACAGGTTAGAGCCAAGTCCAATTCAGGGAGGCCCTCTTGTGGTTTGGGGGTACCTCTAGGGTACTGACACGGCCCCCAGACGCTTAGTCAGATTGGGATCTGGGATATTTTGAGGCCAGTTTGACACCTTAAACTCTTTGTCACGTGCCTCAGGCCATTCCTGTGCAGTTTGTGCAGTGTGGCAGGGCACATTGTCTTGCTGTGGCACTCTGCCATTAGGGAGTGCCAGTGCCATGAGGGGTGTACTTGGCCTGCAGCAGTGTTTGAGTAGGTAGAGTGCGTCAAGTGGCATCTATATAAAAGCCAGGACCCAAGGTTTCCCAGTAGAACATTGCATTTTAACAAAATGATCAATGTTATTCACTTCACCTGTCAGTGGTTTTAATGTTTTGGCTGATCAGTGGATGTATCACCATTTTATTTTGGACTGTGATAAATGCTGTTTTAAGCATGAAGATCTGATGATATATTTTAACTAGTATGAAAGATAGCTACATAATACTACTATGTGAATGAAAAAAAAGGAAAATGTACGAGGAATAATGTGAACTGTATCTTTTAACCCTTTAAAAATGGACGTCCTGCAGACGGCAGCAGGAGATTATTGCATGATCCTGTTTATACTGATCTAAAATAAAAACAATAACAGCTAGAGCATTCATTCTTTTTGCAGCAGAAAGCTAAGGTGTCTGTCTTCCCCGTCATCACATCGTTACCTTATGTTACCCTACCTTACATATGGTGCAAACATAGTATTTCGTCGTAATTGCGCTGCAATTTCCCCAGGAATTTCTCCATAATGGTGGCGGGAGATTGTTGTTTGCATGACCCTGTATATACTGATCTACAATAAAAACCATAGCAACTAGGCCATTCATTCTTTTTACAGCAGAAAGCTGAGGCTTCTGTGTTTCGTGTTATCAGGTTGTTTGCTCGTGATGATGTCATTATGTTACGTTACATGTGGTGCAAAACCACAAGAAAATGCACAGTGGCGCCAGAGGAATGAATGAGTCTAACACAATGCCTTTGCATCCTGCTCATAAAAATGAGCATATCTTAAAAACTAATTAACGTGCATAGTTCAAATAACTTAAAGAGTATTAAGAATTATTTTGTTAATGTTACTGCATTTAAAAATCTTTTGGATCAATTTGTTTTGTGTTTTTATTTTGAAAAATCTGATGAAAAAACATGTCCAATTTTGTATTATCATTTTTTTAATGACACAATTTCAATACTTTAATCAATTATTATTATATATAATCATTATTATTTTGGGTGTGTAGATTTTAGGGGTATGAAGCATTTGAAGATACTCAGAAGAAATGACATCACAAAAAGCAAAAATGCCAACATAGGCACTAATAAACCATTCCCATTGCAGAGTTCAAAGGGTTAACCATTATGTTTTCATCTGTTAGTGGGAACCTTGGAGTTACAATGCCCATGTGCTGTTGTAAAATGCATTTAAAGTGACTTACATGTGGTTTAAACATGGATTTACGCATGTATTTATTTTAACAGGACAGCGGCTGATACAAGAATGCACTGAATCCACTGAGACTGAGTGTGAACCATGTTCATCAGGCCTGTACATGGAGAACTGGAACTTTGCTCAAAACTGTCGCTCCTGCCCCAAATGCAGAAGACGTAAGTAGATGCATTGTAAATCTCTGTGTTATAGGATGCAATGTTTTGAAATTATTTATTGTTCCGTCTTAATTTTTAACACTTAAATGTCCCTATAAGCAAAACATTATTTTCTACATACAACCAGAGAAAGGTCTGCAGGAGGCCCAGAGCTGCTCCTCTACCACAAGATCAAGGTGTGTTTGCCTGTCTGGGATGTACTGCGAGATAGGAGATGAACACTGCACAGCGTGTACCAAATACAAGCCATGCAAAGTTGGTTATGGAGTGTCTGTGCCAGGTAGAGCAACTAATATTTTTCAGTTGTCACTGTTTTTGTGTTTACCATACATGTAATCCTTAAACGTCAGATAGGGACCACTGTGTTTGACTATATATCTTTAAATGTTACAGTTACCGCTGAAAATGACATCAGAAGTACACAAGTTAGCCATTCAGTCTATAGCCAGTGGTCTGCTATTCATAAATAACACACCGTAGAATGTAAAGTAGCAATGACCCACAAGTCATATACAACACACATAATAATGAGCCAGTCATTTTACATAATCCATGCAATCTCGAGGGCTCCAATCATGTGAATGCGCTGACAGGAGTAAAGAAGGAACTAGTATGAAGAATGGAAGTCCATGTAGGGAGGTAGATGAGGCTGGGTCAAACAAATACAGGACTCTGCTCAGGAGACTAGTGTCTGTGTCCCACTTGAAGCCAACTGAACTTTGAGTTATTTTAAGGTACATCGTCATGTTTCGTTAAGTACGTAACTTTGACACTGAGTATATAAGGTGATGGCGCCAAACTGTGGCTGGGTTCAGCCCTGACAAAACGTAGGAAAACATTTATTTAAACAAAAGTGGTGGTGTACGAACTGTTGTAGGCCTATGTACATTTTTGTAAGATATACTTAAACAGTTGTATGAGAATACGATACAGTGGTTGCACCTGTCTCTAAGGTCTTTACTAACCACATATACTGTCAAACTTGATTATTAGTATAATATAACAAAGTATAACATGTTACATAGAGTCTGTATCATGGTTTAAATGTGATGTCTGCTGGTGAAATGTTAGTAAATCTCAACACGTTTGGGTGTTGTTCTCAGGGACAGGAAACTCAGATGTGAGGTGTGAACGGTGTCCGAATGGGACGTTCTCTGACACCGTCTCCTTCACGGACCGCTGTATGCCTCATACAGAGTGAGTACAAGGTCTAAACATATATGCACATCCGTTCACAGCTGTTTGAAGCGCAGATCTTTAACCCCTCTCTCTCACTATCTTTCTCACCAGCTGTCACGGGAGGGCTGTTGTTAGAAAAGGTGACGCTAAATCGGACACTGAGTGTGGACCTGAGGCTATAATTTCCATAATGCAGCCTCAAACTTCAACAAAAGAGCCTCGCATTGAAAATGTGTTCACAACTGCAAGTACAGTGATGAGCACAGTCTCAGCAGCCCCAGACTCCAAGGCTCCACGTGGTCTGACAGACTCCACACAGTCTACGAACCCGTCTGTATCAGAGGCAGTGTTCAACCATTCGACAAAAAGCCCGCCACCAAGCACAGTATCTGACGGTACACTGGGTACGTACGGAAACTTTCTGGTGTTTCTTAGAGAGTCATTATGAGAAAAGTGTGAGGTCTTGGGGAGGACAGGGGTGGATTTTTTTTTCTCTTGACCGTCCCAGAAGCTACAAACTTTTCCTTGAGCCTCCCTGAGTGACTTGGGGAAAATACATGACCCTCCCTCTATCATAGGCTCTTATATTCACACCAAATGTAGGTATGGAGCCAATGCAACAAGCAAACGGCACAGAGGGAGTTATCACCAAAACAAACAGCTAATTTCTGAAACAAAATGCAAATCCTCCTTAAACACTGCATCATCATCATCACACAAGCAGAATATGGGAGCATGACAGCTACTCATCACTAATCCTACCACACAAAAAATTTAAAAGGCCTACACATCATACGGACTCCTGCACACACGTACAGAAGCACACACACACATGCATCACAGTGCTCACACAGCCAGCACTAGCAACACATGCTTAATGACTGCTTTCCCAAATAAACCAGAATAACATCAATAACTTGGCATGGCAGAAATTATTAGATTTTAAAACTTACCCTTTCATCTTTTAAGTTTTAAACTGAAAACGAAATCCTAGACTTAAAAAAGCCTTGTTATCTCACTTTTATCATGCACGAAGGAGCGCAGATTTTAATATTGTTTTACAGGATCTGGTCAGTGCAAACAGTTTATTTTTGGCTTAATTTTAAATGGGATATGTAGAATAAATCAATATCACTATTTCAAGATTATTGTTTAGGGCTTTAACCTTTAATGTAGAATAGCTGTAGAGTGACAGGAAAGGGGGGGCGGTATGACACATAGCAAAGGAAAAGAAAAAAATGGCTTTCAAACCCATTGGCAAGTTTTAGGGTTCAGATGGCATATAGAAGAAATACAAAATACAAAATAAAGAGCATACATCATATAAAGAATGGGATAAAGTCTTGGAGCCCTCTTGTTAAAGATACAAACAGGGGTCTAGGATAAGAAAGTTATATGTCATCTTTACCAAATATTTTTAGGCATGGATTTGAATAGTACACTACAGATAAAAGGGAGGTTGGAAACTGAAATGAATACAGACATACCACAGGACGTATGGGAAGAGATATGCACTGAAGCTCATCTAGTAACTACTTAAAATACACAAAGGGAATTAAAATACATTTAATTTTAATTTAATAATTATAAGACTTTTTTCTGACACCAGAAATAGTGGCTAAAATGGGCCAAACACAATCAAATAAATGTTGGAGAAATTGTCGAACACACACTGGCAACCATATTCACATATTTTGGACATGCCTAAAATGAAGAACATTTTGGGAAGAGGTCTTTGAGGTGTTCCATCAAAATGTCATAACAGATCCAAAAGTGGAGTAACTGGGAGTAATACCAGAAGAGGTGAAAAGTATCTTTTAAAAATATTGCAGTAGTTAAATGGATTACAGTTAAATGGTTATAACTGGACCCCCCCCCCCCCCCCCCCAACATATAACAAGGACTGGGACAGTATGGGAAATCTACCAGATGAAATAAATAACATACGCTGTGAGACTCAAAGTAGATTTTTTTATTCAGAGGTGAAGCCCTGTCATGGCTTTGTTAGTACAGTAAAGTGACCTACTTTCTTCAACATGTTCTAAATAGCACATGTGGCTTTGTCGTCATGACTCATCCTGTCTCCAAAGCAACCACTTACACTTGCACTACTGCACGCAGTCAAACATAACTCCCTTTGCAGACCCCTGCCCCCATCCATGTTTGTTTGTTTTTTCACAGTAATTAGTAGCTAGTTACTAAAATGGACAGGCAGAGGGTACTTGCTCTAGCTCTGGTTGAGGGTGAGAGTCTGTCAGCACAGGGAAACAGAGATCTGTGTGGGTACATGAGACCCTAATAAAGAGGGTGGATCACAGGGAGTACGACCAGTTGGTCCAGCAGCTTTGCCTTGATGATGGCCATTTCCAGACATATTATAGGATGACAATAAGGCAGTTCGACATCCTGCTGTCTATCATCGGGTCACATAGCTCTGGGTATCCAGCAACCGCTACCACCAGTTTCTCCTCCATTGTTTATGAACTGTAAACTTGTAGTAGTGACCACCACAGAAGGCCCACCCCTCCAGTCATCCAATTGGACAATGGGGGAAAAGAGATGACGTGGGGCGCTTCATCGCTCTGAGTTGACGTTTTTTCAACTAGAGGAGTCCAGAGCACTCCAGCAAAAACGCCAGGCACCACGAGCACAAAAACATGAAGCGTGTCGCAATTACAAAAAGTCGCCTCCAGTTGCTAAAACACTTTCTGTGTGATCAGGGCCTAAATTCCTCCCCGGTGCTTAAAAAAATTATTTGATATACTTCCCCCATTTTGCATTAACCCCTTCCCCCCATAAGTAAAGGACAGTCCCTAATCTGTGTTCCATGTCTCTTCTTCTGCCTCTGTGTTGTGTCTCTGTTTACCTCTCTGTTAGCTGCAGTCATCGTCGGTGTCATTGGATTTATACTTCTTCTAATCGCTGTCATTCTGCTGGCCCTCTGTAAACCAATCTGGAAGAAAGGTAAATAAAAGTCCATTAATCATGCTCACATTTTGTGGAAAAGCTCTGATTATGTCTACATTATGCTTATCTACAAGTTGAATTACAGAATGATAATGACCATTATTTGTCAACATCTTTATCAGTGACTGTTTGTCTCACATTTTCACAACTTTACTCAATGTTCACTTTGATTTTTTTGCCCAGACGGCGCAAGATTTCACCCCAAAGTAGATGCAAATGGAAACTGTGAGACTGGTGATAAAGTGAGTCTTGATTTTTCCTCTTGAATACCTTTAAAATATAGTTGTAGCCACACAGAATACTGAGAATCAACCTTTTCATGTCTTTCTACTGCAGATCAATCTTGGTTATTTGGGGGAAACACAGCTGACTTCATTCACAGTAACCTCGCCGGAACAACAGTGTCTGCTGCAGAATGGGGAAGTCTGCAGTGACCACAGTCAGAGCAGTAACAACACTGAAACTTTAACCAGGACAGACGGCTGCAGCAGCGAGGAGTCCATTGGCCCTTTGTTATCCACCGTAGCTCTTCACAATCCCCCCTCCACTCTGTCGGAGCCCATGACATTACTCTCCAACACAGAGCCCATCAGCCCCCAGCTCAGCGTCCCCACACAGATCTCCTCTCAGCCCTCCTCTCAGCCCACCAGCCCACAGGTCATCAGCCCCGTCACCCCCAGTCCCCACGTCAACGTCAACATCACTTTCAACATAGCAAACGGGACTTGTGGGACACCGACTGTCACGCCCACAGACTTGATGCAGGTTGACTCTAAACTCCCCTTTGGAGAGAAAGAGGAGTCGTTTAGCATCCCACAGCAAGAGGCTGGCAAACAATCACTGATATCAGTGCAGGAGAGTGAAAGTTACAGTGCGTGAAGACCACCTGCATCAAAGACTGATACATCCATTGTTATTTCTTTCTGTAAACATTGAAAATAATCTGACTACTGGCTACAAGATGCACTTTGTTTTTTATGAGCACAACAAACCAAGCTTGAACCTTAATGCTGTTTCAATATCAAAATCATGAACTGACGCTGTGTGTTTATATGTATATAGTAAATAAAGACGTTGGATTATGCTTTCATTCTTTAAGATTTCATACATCGTCATACTTTAATGTTGTGTTTGGAAGTCAGTGGTGGCAGAAGTGTTCAGATCTTTTACTAAAGTAAATAAGTATCTAAAATGTAATCTTACGTAAAGATCCAGTTTGTGGGATTAAGGGAACTACATTGGCAGAAATGGAACATAATAAGTATGTTTTCTTTAGTGTTTAATCACCTGAAAATAAGACTTGTTATCTTAGAATGAGCCGTTAATATTTAAATAGGGAGCTGGTCCTCGTCTATGGAGATCGCCATGTTGCACCGCCATGTTTCTATAGTAGCCCAGAACAGACAAACTAAACACTGGATTTAAATAGGGCCATTTGCATTTCTGTGTCAGCCACCGCAGTTAGCAGCCCCTCTGTGATAAGAGCGTCAGAAAACACACTTTTTTTTACGTGAAACTGCTTTATTCAGTGTTTTTACCGGTTTAAATCACTTGGTGTGTATTTAGAGGAGAAGAGATGTCAGATAATTTGACTTCTGGAAAAAAACTCATAAACATCTGGATCTTAAGTTATCAGAAAAAGAAGGTGAGCACACATTAGTGGGTGCTACGCTAGCGACCTGTCTTCGACATGGCAAACTCTTTGTATTATTTGTGTGTTTGTGAATGTGAATGTGAGTGTGTGTCTGTAGTTGTTTCGCCTATTTTTGAAATCATTTTGAGTCTGTTTGTAGATATATAATTTCTTTTTAGTTGCTTTTTGTCTCTTTGTAGTCTTTCTGAGTCTGTTTGTAGTGGCTTTGCATCTCGCTGTAGTCATTTTAAATCTCTTTAGAATCATTTTTGAGTCTGTTTCTAGTCACTTTATATCTAATTTCTTGGTAGTTGCTTTGTGTCCCTTAGTAGTCATTTTGAGTCTGTAGCCATTTAAAAAAAAAATTGTAGTCATTTTGAATTTCTTTATAGTTGCTTTGTGTCTCTTTGTAATTGCTTTGTATCTCTTCACGGCCATTTTGAGTTTCTTTGTATTTGCTTTACGTCTCTTTGTAGTCACTTTGAGTCTTTTCAAAGTTGCTTTGTGTCTCTTCGTGGTCACTTTAAATCTCTTTAAAGTCATTTTTGAGTCTGTTTCTAGTCATTTTGTATCTTGTTGTCATCATCTTAATTTCTTTGTAGTTGCTTTGTGTCCCTTAGTAGTCTATTTGAGTCTGTTTGTAGTGGCTTTGCATCCCACTGTAGTCATTTTGAGTCAGTAGTCATTTTAAATCTTTCTGTGGACATTTTGAATTTTTTCATAAGTGCTTTGTGTCTCCTCACAGCCATTTTGAGTTTCTTTGTATTTGCGTCACATCTGAATGTAGTCATTTTGAGTCTGTTTTAAATCTCTTTGTAGTCATTTCGAATTTCTTTGTAGCTGCTTCACGTCTTCTTGTAGGCATTTGTGTCTCTTTGTGATTGTATTTCCCCTTTTTAAGGCTATGTTCTCTTTGCTGCTGTTTTGCGTATCTTTGTCGTCTTTTTGCATCATTGAGGTCTTTTTGCATCTCATTGTAGTTGCTTTGTGTCCCTTAGTGGTCTTTTAGAGTCTGTTTGTAGTGGCTTTGCATCTAGTTGTAGTCATTTTGAGTCTGTGGTCATTTTTAATCTTTCTGTGGTCATTTTGAATTTTTTCATAGTTGCTTTGTGTCTCTTCGTGGCCATTTTGACTGCATTTGCATTTGCTTTAGGTCTCTTTGTAGTCATTTTGAGTCTGTTTGAAGTTGCTATGTGTCTCTTTGTGGTCATTTTAAATCTCTGTAAAGTAATTTTGAATTCTTTGTCGTTACTTTGTGTCGTCTTATGATTGTTTTCCCCTTTTCACAGCCGTTGCGAGTCTCTTTGTGTCTCTTAGCTGCTGTTTTGCATGTCTTTGTAGTCTTTTTGTATCAGTGAGATCTTTTGGCATCTCATTGTAGTTGTCTTGTGTTTGTTCGTGGTCATTCTGAGTCACTTCTTGGTCGGTACATGTTAATTTGAGTGACATTCTGCAGGTGAAGGCCTGTGCCCATTCACTATTCCATCCAGGCATCATGTTTAAGACAACACACACACAAAAAACTGCCAGTGATTTTAGCAATGTACTGCCATAAAGCTGGGTGACTCACAAGAGGCAGACTGAAGTAAGAGTCAAACCAGGAATATAGATTTTATGGCACATACTAACCTGTGCTTCCCCCTCAGCTCTTACAAGGAGCCTCCTCCACCTGTGCTGGGAGGAATTTTCTGCGGACGCTCCTGACACCTGCTGGTTGAAGGCGGACACTGCAGCCTGTGGAAGCCGCTCTCCTTCGGCTCATGGAGACGTTTCAGTGAACAGAATCAGTCCATTTTGATGGCAACTCCTACACTTATTACATTTTATCAAGCCAAAGAGTTTCTTACACGTGTCCAGTCGCAGTTCGTGTATTTTAACGTGTTTATTTGTTGTCAATCAAGGTAGCTAAGCAGCGATGCTAACCGGGAGAACAAGGGGTGAAGAAGTCTGAGCCACTCCATTATCAGAGGGGGGTAAACTTTATATTGTTGTTTATTTTAAGCCTCGTATTCGCTTATGAAATCATTTAAATCCCGAATTCACATTATAATTAACTCTTATTCCATTTCGTTGCGGATTCATCGACGAACTACGCGTATCTTGTAAATATTATGTATGATAACTCCCCCTATCGCTCAGCGCAGTTGGTTGGGTCTGTTGCCGCTGTGTGCTGCTCTCCTTCCTGAAAGACACTTGCATTGGAGCCGCGGATGTCGCTGCAAACAGGCTGGTGAGTTAAAGCCCTTTTCTCTATTCCTGTCCACGTCTTCGATTATTTATTGTCATAGTCACATATCATCACCCCTCACATGCTTCTCCCAACTCCACCTTTTTTAATATGTTGCTTATTAAAGTAGTTTTGCCCCATTTTCTGTGCCCCCCTCTCATCCTCCCCGCTGAGGTTGGTGGTGTCGTGGTCCTGGTCGGTTATGTTTACAAATCCAGCTTCCTAGCAATGTGGAGCAAGCCAGTTAAATAACATGCATGCTAAGCTACAGCACACATGTTGGCTCGACAGGTTGTGGTGGATGGTAAGAATTAAAAAAGCTCAGTCAGGGCTGTTGAAGCCTCTTTTTATAAATGGGGATTTAAAAGGAAGCTTCCTAACACCGGGGTGGGAGGAAGACAGCAGCGGAGATGATAGCGCTGCAGGTGTTTCCCTGTTTCCCTGTTGGTTGGTGCAGACAGTTTGCTGTGGAAATCAACAGATCCTCCACAGTTAGAGGGGGAAAGGGGTGTAGCAAGGTGAGGAAGTGTTTCTGATAAATGCATGAACAAATCCAGGTTTTTCCTCAGGTAAGAAAGTGAAACTACATTGCATCTGCTCTCTTGTGAAAGATGAATACAATAAATGGAGTTTAATGCTTTTGTTAAGAGGCATCAAGAACAACCTAGGACATGTTGCAGGTCATATCTATGTTAAAAGGTTGTGCTGGTTTTAAGATCATTTGATCAACAACACTTAGATAGGGCGGTAACTAATTATTATTTTCATTAGTCATTAATCTGATAAGTTATTTCTCATGCACTGAATCATTTGGTCATCATCATCTGGAAAATGTGTTGTGAGTGAGTGTTGTGAAAACTCAAATATTCCCAGAGCCCGAGGAGACATCTTCAGATTGGGTGTTTTGTTCATCCAACAGTCCAAAAATGCTTAGAAAACTAGCAAATATTCAGATTTTACACGTGAATTTTTGGCATTTTTGCTTCAAAAGTGAAAGTCAGGTATGACAGCCTAACCGAAATAACAGTGAGTAAGATTATTTATAACACAGGCTGTCATTTAAGTCCATTTTGTTAATGAGTAACCAGAAAAATCCATTCCTGTTAATAATTTTTATGTCATAAATGCACCAGCTGCATAGTAAAAGATTGTTGCTATTTGTCATATTCCAACAGTGACAATAAAGAAGAAATCCCAAGATTCCTGAAGATCTCGTCAACTCCCACATGGCAGTAAACCACTCCCTTGAAGATTAAACCAAGTGTATTCAGCCCCAGAGCGTTACCCTCGTAGATGCCGCTCAGTCTCCGTCTTTGCAAATGGCTTGCTGCTTGAAGGACGAGCTCCTTTGTTCCATCTGCCTCAGTATCTACCAGGACCCCGTCAGCTTTGGCTGTGAGCACTACTTCTGCAGGAAGTGCATCACCGAGCACTGGAGCAGGCAGGAGCTTCACGGAGCGCGGGACTGCCCCGAGTGCCGGAGGACCTTCACCGACCCCCTCCTCTCACCGAGTCTCAAGTTGTCCAACATTGTGGAGCGCTACTCGGCCTTCCCGCTGGACGCCATCCTCAACGCCCAGAGGAGCTCCTACCCCTGCAAGGACCACGAGAAGGTCAAGCTATTCTGCCTCACTGACAAAAGTCTGGTGTGCTTCTTCTGCGACGAGCCGGCGCTACACGAGCAGCACCAAGTAACCACTATTGACGAGGCTTACGAGGAGATACAGGTCAGTTATGGCACGCACACACTCTGACAGCTCATTAGCAAGGGTGAGGCTGACATTTTCTTAAAACCCATCAACGCTCTGCACCACATTCAGGCAGTTGCACTCATTCGCCCCGTGGGAGCTGCCCAGACAGTTCAGCCTCAGTCCTCTGCTACCACAGAGCAGCTCCACTGAAGCAGTTTGGGGATTTTGTGCTTTGCTCAGGAGTACTTTGGGTGCAATAGGTGCTGAGGAGTGAAACATATCCAATTTACTTTTCCCTCCCTGATGCCCAAATTACTTGCCTCATCTGTGAGGTCAGTTGGGTGTCATTCCTACAGAGGCAAGGGTTCTTTACATAGGAGTGAACCTGCCTTCATATTGCCTGCAGAGGTTATTTTAGATGACTAAATCCTGTAAATAATTCAGAAAATGTGCAAGAACACATACAGCACTGATTATAGTGATGCACTGTGTTCGACAGTGTTAGATTGTCATAGTGTTCTTGGTGCATTTTAGATAAATTAAATGAATTGCGTTGTCTGAGTGAAGTGATTTTGCCTCAGCAGGTAAGGTAACGCAAGTGCACGAGCAGATGCAAAGTGTTTGTTGAAATGAGACTGAAAAATTGATCCACAAAGTTCATATCAATAACAATTTTTCATGACTGCAACTTTGTAGATATGAACTACCTTGCAAGGTTTATTTTAATGTGTCATGTGTGTTTACGCTGAGTCATATTTTCCACATTAACAGGAATGGTTCAGTGTTTGCTCTCCTCTCTGTGTTTGGATAATTCCATTCCCACGGAGCCAAAATCCAATAACTGTGAAACAAAGCTCCTAATCCCGTTCCTCCTTTGCTCCAGTATGCAAAGAAACACATTCCAGTCTCACTTTATGTAGTCTGCCTCATTTCTTAAATCCGCTGTTGCCGATATAGATATTGAGATCTGTTTTATGTAACATGAAAACATTTGGTTTCCAGTTTTCTTGGCAGACAGCAAGGTGAACTTTCTGATGAGACACAGTCCAAAGTTTTGATTGGTAACACTCAGTTATGCAGCTTTGAAGGATTTACGTTTGTTGCAGCTCAGACCAACACTGTGGCCACGTTGGATGTCACGCTGACATCATGTGTGATTTAGGTTTCACAGTTTTGGTGATTCATATCGTGGAGGTTAATGCAATACTATCATCTTTGCAGCAGGTCTGCATTTTTAAAATGCCACAGACACTGTATCTGTGAGTGTTACATTATAAGTCCTTCTTTGCTGCAGAGACTGTATCAATGATATTGACTATTCATGACACTGACCTCTTACACCCTTCTGAAAGTGCATCTTTGACACCGGCAAGCTCATTTTGCTTTCGCTGCTCTGAATCCGTGAGCAGGTTCCTGGGGAGACTGCAGCTGAATTACAAACTCCATCCGATGCAGAAACAGTGAGACAGAATAGATGAATGAGGCTAAGAATGGACAAAATTTACAGACCTCGGAAGCTGACACAATCTCTGATTTTTCAGAGATTCTGAGGTCTGGTGTTTGAAAACAACAGAGCCTATCAGAGTTTTGTAAATTGGATTAAGTAGCGGGGCCTCATCTTTCTTTGCCAGAGCCAGTAAAATGGCGACAAGTGTGAGTGAAATTGTGCAGCTATACAGGTGCTCCGATCAGCTGTTACTGCAGCTTGCATGTTGACTTTAAATTAAGTGCACTTTACCTGCTTATTGGTTATTTATCTAAACTGCTGATTGCACTACATTTATCTGATAACATAACCGGTATCTTTGCACACTATGTACATAAGGCCCATCACACAGACTCTTACTTACTCTGTAAACTCTGTTGTGTGTGATTTTGTGTATCTGTATATTTGTTCAAATAAGTATTTGGCTGCTGGAAAGATGGTCTTTTGATACAACTGGGCCGTCTATGCCGTAAAAAGACACAAACACTTTTGAAATTGGTGCCACATGAGAGGAAACAGAGGAAAAGGGATGCGGCATTTGCTTCTGCTCAAGAGGTAGAAAACCAACAAATACCAGAATGCACAGCACTGGGCCCACAAAAGCTCCCACCAGTGGGTGACGTAATTCAAACTTGGCCGTTTTGACTCAGGAAACAATATAGTAGCCGGCTGGTAACACATGATCTCGAAACACAGTTAAACAGTAAGCTAAAATATGTTTCCGAAAACATTTTAGGCGAGAAATGGGCAACACAGTAACAGAATCTTGGTTTATATTTGATCAACACTGCTTAGTTTTACCATTTGATCTGAGTCTGAGAGACAGAGAGAAGGAGAAAGAGAGGGGTGGGTCTCTCTCGATCCACTTCTGTACTCTTTGGGTTCATTGCGCCGGATTTGAGCAGAGGGATGACTGGGAGATCTGTTTGCTGGTGAGATGGAAAAAAGAGAACCATATTCATTCACACATAATACCCACATTGTTGTGATACAACGCTGATAGGAAAGTGTCCCTTTAAGTATTTGCAATTATTTTGCACTGCTTTTTTTTATCTTCTTCAGCTCTCCAATCTTATTTTTCCATTTTAATACCATATTATTTCCAAAACAAATGCACACAATGAATACAGTCTGATTCTGGGGGAAAAAACCCTCTCCAACAAAAATCGGCACTTAAATAAGTAAAATAAAATGGCAATTCAATCTGATTTTTAGGGATGCTTCAACTGGATTATAACCAAAGAGCTTTATTGAGGTGGTCGTGAGGAGAGAATTAAAAAACATGAAGTACAATTAATTCAATTAGTAGATTACATGTAAACATAGCGAGGCAGTTAGTGAGTAGTACAGAGCTACAGCGGTGCCCTTCTGTGTTCTGCATTGAATATAATTAACAGTGCTGTGAACATCAATGCTGTCCTCCTTAATTTCCAATCAGGCTCTGCACTGGAAGCCTGAGAAAGGTCAAAACCGTGTAATCTTGGAGCAGAAGTAATTAGGCCCAGCACAAGATGTTTCTCTTTTCTTGGACACCAGCTTGTCCCTCTGCTCGGAGCTCTTTTCAAGGCGGCGTTTTGGCATTTTGTATTCTGGCAGGAGCTTTGGAGACTTCCCAGATCTCCAATGCTGAAAGAGAGTATGAGCACACAGAGGCCCCAATCGGAAACAACCACGTCCCATGATGAGCTCTGGCATACTCGCCTTTTTAGATCTACAAGTGGTTTGTTACGTAACCTCTTGTCGTCTTATCAGACATACACAAACATCAGAGCAGCAGGCAGCAGATGGCGTTACAATAATTTTCTGTCACGTTTGTTTGAGATCACAGATTAAATTATATTAGGAATGTGTCTCCTATAACTGTGAACTTTATTTTCTGAGTTGAGTAGCCCATGTAAGTAACACCACTGTGATATTACCCAATTTACAAGTTAGCTTATCATTTCTGTTTTCCTTCCAGAGAGCAGACAGGAGCTGTGTGTCAGATAGAAACAAACGTGTGAGAGCTGTGCCCGCAGGCACAAACTTCACTTTTAGCATGAGGCATGCTTGAATAAAGTGCCAAAACAACATGGCAAGGATGTGTTAAAAGTGCAGCAGCAATCAGCTCCAGTGTTTTGACTATCTGGGCCAGAGCTGTACATGCCGTGCCAGCTTAGTGGCCTCTTTTAAAATGAACCTTAGAGTTTTTGTAGGGTGGGAAAGTTTGTAAATGAGGAGGGAAAGGATTTGGTAGCTGGAGGGCCAAAGCTTGTGTTTTTTGTGCTGAATTGTTTGACACTTTGGCACATGGGATTCGGGATTGGCGTAAGCTCCCTCTGCTTCTGTGTCTCTATATGTTGCTGTCTCCTCTGCCTCTGTTAGCGTGATATAACTCATCATCTGTGTGGTTCAGCAGAACTGTGCCTCGTCTGTCAGAGGAGCTCACAAAGAGGGGGAGGAGAACTTTTGCGATCTGCTTAAAATTGCCAAATATTCTGTGAGGAGTAATGATTTTGTTCTATGGAAAAGCCAGGAAAAAAAACACACACAGATGTATGAGTAATAGTGTTTCACTATTACTGTCCATTTTCCCAGCAGTGTTTGCTTTTAAGTTACGTCATCCTCTCACCCCATCGGCTGCTAGAGGAGCAGGATGACACAGACAAGTCCTTTATCACTGTGTTGTTGTTCACCCATATATCTTCAGACAGCATGATAATTAGTGTTTCACAATCAGAGCTACAAGGATGACTAAATCAAATTCAGAAGACATAATAAGGGCTGGGGATCGTTTAAAAGATTAAGGTACCAGTACCACTGAAGTGATACCTATACCAAGAGAGTACCTCATTTAATACCTATAATGTAAGTGGAGTGGCGTGTTGTGTAGCCATACTTTCAGACATTTTTGTGACATCTCAGCAGCCAGCTGTGTCAATACATCATGCTCGACCTCACCACAGAATGTATGGGTTGTAGCCGCTGTATACTTTTACAAAACACATGAACCCACCCCTGCCATCCACCATGATGAAACACAGAAACGTAACATAGTCCGTCGTGATCCAGATCTGCTGTGTGTCGGCCAAATTATCTGAATTTCCTTGGTGATAAATGTTATCTCTGTAAATACATCATCTCATGATGTGTGATTTACATAAGCTTAAATTCGCCGTTACAACACATTTCAGTATTTGAAGCCTCAGATTTGATATTCTCAAACAGACTGGGTTCCCAGAGGGTTTAGATATACAACACACTTGTGTTATGTCATGGCACCACGTTGTCAACTATGTGTTGACAGTGTGTTTGGCTGGCCAGTGTCCACTGATGAGGGCAGCCTTTGGTTGGTCTGTGGCGGGCTGTAATCTCCTTAGCCTGGCATGTCACTGCGCTGACCTCAGGCCCTGAGTCTTGTTGCTGTGTCGAGAGCTTTACCTCCCGCTGATTTGCATCTTTTTCCCCCCGTAAACGCTCCTGCGGCCAAATTTGTAATGCATAAACACTTCCAGTACCCGACTGTTGCAGGGTGACGCACGCACATCTGGCAAACAGTCACCCAGCACATAATTGCTTGCTTGCGCGTATTTCTCAACATGAAGGACATTAAGGTAGGATCGAGGAGGATTTGTCTGCGGCTCTGCCATTTGCTTCAGGGAGCGGAGATTTCACAGGGTACTAATGCATTCTGATTAGGAGGGGTTTTATTCCACCAGTCACATTGGATGGCATTAAACACCATTTAAACGTAATGTAAAAGGGCAGAAAACACTCTAAATGCAAAATCTCAATTAGAAAAAAACTCTCAATCTCAGATCTCAAACTTCTTGAACTAAAACATTAAACAGAGCCACAATCAGTGCTAGAAATCTCCAGATCCTTAATACACACCAAGCAGTCTTATCATTTTAATCCTCTGTTAGTTTGTTGTGAATATTTTTGGCCTGCCAGTCTCACTTTGAACTCATTAAATGAGGTTATAACCAGAGAGCCGAGCATTCTTATCTACCCAGCCGCATCTTTCGCCCCGTACAGTATGTGCTTTATGTTCTGGGAAATGATGCCTTTTGTTTTAGGCAACATGGTTAATGGTGATGAGATTACAGCTCCCTCCCTCAGTCATGCTACACTCTGAGCACTGGCGCCATCTTAAATAGAGGTTGGCTGGATCGCTGTAACCCTGATTGGAGCTGGATGAAGCTGTGCACTTATTATCACACCGCTGTGGCCTAAAGTTGGCAGTCAACTCCTGCTGAGGACAAAGTGGAAGCCACAGCAGCCACTGCGCCTTAATTGTGATGATCGAGGCTGTCAGTGGGCCGTGTGCGACCACAGTATCGCAGGGCGAGACAGAGCCATCCTGCTGTCTACTTGCCCCAGGGACGTGTTTCCGCTCTACTTGACAGCGATGTAAGACCAGACAAGAAGGGAAATAAGACTGCGGCCCCTGGTTATCCATGCATGTTTGGGGACTTAACTTTGTTCCACAGACTGTAGATACCGTAGATGGTATATAGCAGCAGGCAGCTGTGCAGTAAAGCTGGTGTGAGTTCGACTAAAGCCCACGCAGCTGAAGAATGAAATGATTACTCTGGTGTTGAGTCACCCACGCAGACCTGTCACTCAAAGTGTCCAGATGCACCTGTGTGTTGTCCTCCATTAACACCATTCTCATACCCACTTATTCCCCGCTTATCAGACAACAAACAGAGGGGTTAATCTTGAAAACGTATTAGCATTTTTCTCGTCCGCCTCGCTGCAGCACGGGGTGGTGTTTGAAAAGGAAGAATGAGCATGCCAGCCTTTGAAGTGTTCCTCTGGTGGTTTAAAAAACAGGGCTGTCTTTCACTCTCTGACTGTCAGAGCCCAGCCGAGAGCTCTCTCCGAGCCTGCCATCACCACGCATGGCCGTGCTGCTGCAGTAATGAGTCAGGCAATTTCAAGGGCACCCACGGCTGCCATCTCCCCTGTGGCTCGCCTCAGTCTGCTCTCCTTTCCTGTAGCAGCTCCATCTCTCTTTCTCTTTTTTTCCCCCTCCTCTCCTTTGCTGTCGTCCCTCTCAGTAATCTCCTTGTTTCAAAGGTATGTGCTTTATTAAATGCCACAGCTCTTGTTTGGTAACCAATTCTTTTGAGGAAGCTACTTCCCAGCATCCCCTACCCTGCTAATTTCCCACCACCCACCCACCCACCCACCAACAAACAAATGAGTTTGTCCGGCTTGGCGGTCAGTCAGGGTGGTGTGGCAGAGAGGCTGCGTTCATGCGGAAATGGAGCCATGGGGAAAGACAGAACAGTCATGTTCCATTAGAGGAGCGCTGGCATAATATCCTCATCCAGAGAGAGGCAGTAGCTTGTGCTGCACTTATTTCTGATCCCACTGATGATGCTTGAGGCGGGACAGAGCTGGGCTGCATGTTTACTTCAGCCCATCTTAGATCAGCAGATAAACAGCTGCATTGATCGGAGACAGCAGAGCTGGTGCTGCGTCCATCACACACAGCATTTTGCCTTGTTTAGATGATTACTTTGGCTCCTGTTTAAGTTAAGTGAGTCAGATGTCGGTACATCTGTTGTACATTAGAAATGTTTATGTAGGCCTTCTGCACGGAGGAGTCGGTTCTGTGGTCTTTTTCTAGCATTTAGTTTTAATAGCAGCAGATGGAAGATGTTTTACAGCCACGTGCTGCAGGTCCAAAGAGAACAGAGCCCCATTTCCGAAAAGTAAATCATCATAAAATCACTTTTACAAACCTTTTTACAGGAATATTTCACCTCAACTTATCCATAAGTTGATCAACAGAAAATTAATTCCCAATTTTTTTCCACAATTGGAAAGTGTTTTAAATAGAGAGGTTTTAGGGGAAATGCACGTGTTTGGGAAGCACTGAGCATACGACTGGATGAATAAGACTTACATTATACTGCACGGGTTGTGTGAGTGTTTGTAAATTAATGTTTTGATGTAGTTTTGCTTTTGCGAGATGCGGTCCCCCTTAACTCCAACTCATCAATCATTCATGAAGCAATTCATTAAGAATTTTCTCAGTTTTTTGATTCTTTGTTCACTGCGGAGGCGTGTGAGAAGAACAAAGTGTTCGTCACAAATCCAGTGCAACACAGGGTGACTACTTGGAATACAGATGGCCATTTCCCCAGTGAAGTATCCCTTAAAGCCTAACAGGTGTGTCCCAAAAGCATATAAAGTAATGATAGTCTTAAAAATGATCATAGAGTGACAAGACCCTCCCCACCTGCTCGTAGATAGCTAAGGGCATCTTAAGAGGCTTTTGAAGCTGCAGGAGGAACCTCAAACTATTTTTCATCACAACCACTAATTCATTCATTCATTTTCTCTAACCACTTATCCTGTTAGAGGTCGCAGGGGGGCTGGAGCCTATCCCAGCTGACATTTGGCAAGAAGCAGGGTACAGCCTGGACAGGTCGCCAGACTATCTCAGACACGTAGCGACAGACAACCATTCATGCTTCACACACGGCCGATTTAGAGTCACCAATTAACCTGCATGTCTTTGGACTGTGGGGGGAAGCTGGAATACCTGCAGAAAACTCACGCTAACTCATGCTAACCACTGCTACACCATGCCCCCATAACCACTTATGCTCTCTGTTAAGTTTAAAGTGAAATTAGTGATGGGTGATATTCCAAAATCGGACAATAAAACTAAACTGACATACACAAAAAATAGTTAAATATTTGCTTTGTGTTGCCATTGTCATCCTCTCCTTCTACTCCTCCAATACACTGATCTTTGGCTGAAATTACACTCTCAGATTTTGTTTTTAGTCTCCATATCTTCTCGTTTCTTTATTCATGGTGATTCTGTTCTGTTGCCTCATGCTTGCATACAGTAGATGTAATACAGATTTACAATATTATGAACTATGGAAATGGGGAATGTTGCATAAATCATGTAGACATACCCAAATGCATGAGTTTTAGAAATTAACTTGAGTGAACTGGCAACAGAGTACATTTACATAGCAACATGATTAATCATACAACCCCAAAATAGCTTCTTCTGAAGAGGTATGTTCTACAGAAGTGTGTTTTGTTTTCCGTTGAAATACACACACCGCCTCACATGACTGTATCCCAGTGATTCATTATGAATGAATGCATTGTATCCTGTTGTAAGACCTGTGTCTGTCTGCCAGTGTAACCTGTAGGCGACAAGACTACCGTGCGTGCTGTAACTGGTCTGGCAGGCCAGATAGTGAGAGAGGAAGGATCACTGGTGGAGGGGAGAGATTTACTGGTCATCTTAGTAAATGAAAGGGGAAGTGCTGTCCTTAAAGTTTTGCGGCTTAAAGTGCGGCTTAATGCTGAGCCCGTCTCCCTAATGTGAGGCAGATCGGCAGGGAGAGCGGCCCAGCACACCAGTGACACTGCTATAAAGATTTCATTAAATGAAAAAGACCAGGCGGTGAAAGATGTTACTCTTTCTCCCTCGGAGGTAGAATAGCCTTTAGTTGTGGTGAATATGAAATGGGAGTTTAAGGAAGATGGGTTCTGGGCCGAGACGATTTCAGAGCTTGGTAAATGTTAAAAATCCGTGAGTGGTGAGCGTCCGCAGAGCTGCTATTATTCAGGCTTCCCTGCCTTATATTCTGTGTCAGTTTGATATTTGGGTGGTTGTGAACTGCTGTACCGCCGCAGCCATGACACTCTGAGCCCTGTGTTGCTTGATTAGCTGGGGAATTAAGACAGATTACAGGCCATTGTTCTCGGGGGTCTGGGCAGGGCCGGACCGGTCTGTAATCTCCTGTAATTCCCTGCGTCCGTGATCTGCTGCAGATGATTTAATTAGACGTGCTGCTGATAGGAGTCCTCATTTACGGCTTCCAATCAGCCAGACTCAGGTCTGACCTGCTCCCTGAGCTAACAAATCACTGGGAGGGGGAGAGAGAGAGAGAAGGAGCCTGAATATGTTTACCTGTTAAATACCTCTTTTGTCTAAATGAGAGAGTCGAGCTGTATTTCTGTTTACCCACAAACCTGTGGTTCTTGCTGCAGTCCAGGTGCGGAGGGAGAGGAGATGATTGATAGGCAGCAGGTGCTCAGTCACAGTCCAGTTTAAGCTTTGAAATTCAGGAAATGGTGTCAAATTAACCAGCAGTTTTTTGCAAAACGTGTAATTATCAGAGTCAAGAGGGGAAAAAAAACATGTTAGATAATACGTTTTTGGGATTATGTGTGGAAGCTAGGGATGCACAAGAATATCGGCACTTCATCGTATCGACCAGTATCGACTATCAGAATCAGCCAACTTGCTTTTTCCTTCATTTCCTTAATTTCATGTCTCCATCTGCTGGTGGGCCATCACGATAAGAGTATGCTTGCATAATATGATGTTGATTCCGCTACAGAAGAGACTTGATAATCACTAGAATTAGGTGGGGAAAAAAGTGGATATATCGATATTAATATCGGTTATTGGTCAAATGAGTTGTTACCTATCAGCATATCTTGGATACCGGCAAAAATCCAATATCGTGCATCTCTAGTTGAAGCTGAAAACAGCCAATGAAAGTGGCTAAAAGTTTTCCCTTATTGCACTGCTTTGGCCTGCATAATAATTGATAGCCCCATTAGCTGTTTAAAACACCACAACTCCTAAATTGCCTGTTGATGTGATGTATGGCCAATTCAAGTTTCTCTGGCCAGGTATACTTAGAGCTTGTTTATTTCCCATAATGCATTTACCGTGCATCCAGGGTCAGGCTAATCAGCGGGGAGCAGCAGGCTGTATTGTTTGTCCTCACCCCGGTTCCTCTACTCATCATCGCTCCCAGTCTGCACATTAACAGAGGTTTCCTGCTCCAGCAGCTGTTTACAGTTTAGGCATTTAGCAGCAGCTCTTATCCGCCGTGACTTACAATAACTGCAGCTGTAAAACAAGTGAGCATTCGTCAAGCAGTAAAAGTGTGAGCTGTCAGATAGTTTTGAACGCTGTGAAAAGTGTGTTGCGGCTTTAATCAGGAAAATAAGAAGGTATATTGAAGTCACGGAGAAGCTCCTCTATTGAAATGCATAATTCATAAGTGTGCTTTTTTATTTTGTGCTTTCAAAAGCTCATTTCACCTTTTCTAACATATGCCTCGGTGGTGGTTTTGAGAAAGAAAAAAAAAGGCAAAGGTGTTTGGGAACGTTTGCTTGATTGACTAGTTTCTTGGAAATTAGAAAAAGCATCTTTTTCTCCACATATTCTCACATTTTTGACAGCCGAAAATGGAACCTTTTGAAAACAGCCTCCAGAGTGATTAAATCTGAACACATACATTTTAATGTGAACGAGGAAAACTGAGCTTTTAAAATGAAGTAAGCCTGATTGGGACTGTGTGGCACTGAAGTTAAGAAGACAACTTTCAATCAAGGTGATCACACGGTACAGGTGTTGCCACAAGGTGACTTTACGATCACATTGATTTGCACCAAATATCTGCACAATCTAACAATATTTTTTTATTATCTGTTAATCTACAGATTAACTTCATGATAATTGTCTAGTTTATAAAATGTCAAAAAATGTGAAAAGTGCTCATCACATTTTTCCAGAGTCCAAAGTGACGTCTTCAGATAGCTTCTTTTGTCCAATCAGTTGTCCACAACTTGAAGTCTCTTCATTTATTGTCATAAATGACAAAGAAAAGCAGCAAATTTCAATCATCGTTTAATCGACTAATCATTGCAGGCTACATTAAAACACTATAAAGTTGTTTACAAAGAACAGGAGGAGACTGAACAGAGGTTATTGAGCTGAGTCACTTGGCCGTCTGTTCCACTCCTTAGCAAATGTTACAGCACAGTTTTGTGGTTCACTGATCGAAACAGACGAGAAGGAAAAGATTTAACTGCTTTTCTTCTGATCAAAGACATCCTTACAGAAATCACCTTCAAATGGCAGTGTGGACAAAAGTTGATTTCACATTGTTGTTTTAAAATCAGCTGATGTAGCGCCTGTTCACACCTGGTATTAATGTGTTTCAATGACTTGAACACAAGTGGACCACTGAGACATATTGCCATTCACATGTGTGTCTATCAAGCGTCTCCAGCTGATCACTTGTGTTCAGATTTTGCTACTGCCTGCGTCACTTAAGGTCGAAGGGCCCCACGTACACGTGCTAGCATACTTGCCAGCTGCGTTGGCGGTTGTGTCAGTACAGCTGAAAATATCGCTGTCTGCAGAATCCAGCACGTCTCCTTCCGCAGGGCAAAACGATGGACGGTCACACAACACTTCATCCAGTTTATCGTAAAATGGTAAAGTTGGGGCGCACGGTGGCCTAGTGGGTAGAGCAGGTATCCCATATATGAAGGCAGTGTCCCTGCCGCAGCGGCCGTGGGCTCAATTCCAGCCGGTGGCCTTTTGGTGCATGTCATCCTCTCTCTCTCTCCCCCTCTCATTCTTAAACTGTCCTATCTTATAAAAACAAAAAGCCAAAAAAAAAAATCTTTAAAAAATGGCAAGATATAGAATGTTAGCACGCTGTCACCAAAACAACTGCCACATTCTGCATTGATGAAATCATCATTGTCTCGGACGCATCAGGACGCATTAGCACATTGGGATATGTGGCCAAATGAGTCCCTTATCACCTTGGCAACTGGTTTGATTGATCGGATCACAGTACATCTTGGTGGTCGTTTACACTTGTGTTCAATCGAATCACCCATGACGTATTTTAACACCAGGTGTGGATTCAGTTTCAGCTATTATATGTGGATATGTGATGAAAGACATTTTATCAAGTGGTCGTATGGAAAGCTGAACTTGTCCCACTCTGGTTAGCTCAGGTTCCTTATATATATTTTGAAATGGACATTTTGCTCACTGTCTTTCTAAAGAGCTAAAAAAAAGTGATATTCTGTCCATATTTTAAGCTAAATTGGTGTCTACTGCTGTGCTGGGCGTTAGATTTGAGCAGTGTCACTTTAACAAAGCGTAAATGACAAAGCCTTCAACCACCGCAGCTTCAATGTGTCGTCTTCGTTAATATGACATGCTGCTCAAATCTTCCTGTCCAGCACAGCAGTAGATATACATTCAGCTGAATATGTGAACAGAAACCACCTTTTTCAGCTTTTTAAAAGACAAGACAATCCATGATGACATTTCCATTGTCTGACTGAATCAAGTGAAACAGAAACTATAGCTTTAAAAATGTAAATGACTGTCTCTCTATACTGTGGTGGTGTCGATTAATAATTTATCCTGTATGTTTTATTTTTGGTATGTTGTTTGCACAAGTTTTCCCCTATAATTACAGAGAAAAAACACAGAGTGTGTTCTTAAAGACTGATCTTAATCATATTCAGTATGTTAAGTTCTGGAATCCTGTGTGGGTTGAAACTGATCAATACTGCACAACAAGACATGCAGCAACTGTTAACAGATATATCTTTTCCTGCCCTGCGCTCGAGCAGTATGGGATGCCATTTAAGTCAATATAGTCAGTATAGTTTTAAAAAGATGAATAGTTTTTTTTTTTAATTTTTTTGAAAAGGACTATGTTTGTTTATTTCAGGGGGATTTTTATTTCCTAATGCCACATTTATTTCGCACTATTTTCATCCTCCGTCTTCTTCAAATGTGGTTATCTCACAGATTGTTATGACATAGACGCGGACATTTCCAGTCGCCTCTGTCAGCCCCGCTAAATTTAGGCTCTTATGTCTATTTTGTAAGTGTTGGTGGCATTGGACGGTGGTGGCGTGTGGCTGCGGGTCACTCATCGAGACGAGGAAATCAACTCCCCAGTCTGTAAATTCTCTGCCAGCCAGCCAGGCTGAGGTTTTCCAATGTAAAGATCAGTACACATTGAGGAAAGATGGAGAAGATGGGCACCAGATGAACTAGCGTCCTGCTAGTCATTGCACAGGCGTTGAAAAACAAACTAGACGACCTCTGTGTCACATCAGTTACCAACAGGATGTCAGGAACTGTTATATCCATTGATTCACCGAAACTTGGCTAAAGCCTGGACAGCGTCACTCAACCAGGTGACTCTTTCTACATGCTGATCTCACAGAGCAGAAGACTCTGGTGAGAGAAGCAGAGGAGGCATGTGCTTTACGCTGAATGACTAGTGTGATGGTGGGATGTGAGTTGTTGTCCTGTTCCTGCTGTGGATCACTGATGCAGTGCAATGTGGGCCCACGTTCAGGAGGAGCGACCATGCAGCCGTCTTGTCGGGTTCTAGATGTGTGGACGGTTGAATCATTTCACTACCAGAAAGCATGAATTAACAGAACCATCTGGAAACATGGACAGTTATAAAGCCAACAATGTGACACTGGAGTTGTATGTTGTATAATTCCATGTGACAAATAAATGATTCATTGATTGATTAACCGATTCAGACCAAAGCAACCACAACAGCACTGTATCACAATCTCTCGTTCCACACTCTGGCAAAGTTGGCACCTTTCTCTCACATTTACTGACTTTTCAGACCCTCTTAGCGACTGTATTCCTAAAAAGCAACTACCACCAAATTTATTCAGACCATCTAGGAAAAAGCGAGACATATATATTATTTCAATATGTAATATTCCCATGCCTGCTGCTCAGAGTAATTGCAGGCCACAGCTCCTCATCCAACAGCACCGAGTCTCTCTTCTCTCACACAGCACCACTGGCAGGCAGTCAGTCAGGCTGGGGCGGGCAGGCGGACGCTGCTCGCTGTAGGAGTGGGAGTTCAGTTGTAGTGAGTTCCTAAGGTTACGTTGACGCTCTCACTCTAAAACTTTCTCTGGACTGGAACTTTTCGAAGCATGAGAAAGTGGTGCAATACAATTCAAGCGCCAGATGCCGTTCAGATGTTTTGTTGAGGACTTTTCGGCATCTAATAAAATGCTTCCTCCTTTGTCAGTTAGGGTTGGGTGATGTCTACTGAACTGTCACATGACAATGTCCACTGTAAGTCAAAGCAATGGACGATGGTATTGTTGCTTTGGTTTGGGGAATCAGCCGCCCCAGCTCAACCCACAAACTGTCAGCTTTTTGCAGTATACTGTAGTGGCACAACTGTCAGGACTGATGACTGAGACAAGGACAGAGACAATTAGGACTGAGCGCCACGGCGTGTGTGTGTGTGTGTTTGAGAGACAGAGAGGGAAAAATAGGGTGGACTATTGCATGCAATGTTTCTATTAGTTATTATAATACCTTAGTCGGAATGCTGCTTTATTATTTTATGACCTGGCTATATACCAGTTAATTTAAAAAGAAAAAAAAAAATTGCAGTCAGCCCAGCAAATGTGAGCGGATATTAATCAGTGATGGTGACAGTGGTTCATGATGGCGGTGACAAACTTTGGTCGCTAAAAATAGGTACCACCTTGCCAGTCTGGCAGCGTACACTTCATATGATGAATGCCATTTTACCACCACAATCCTGAAACTTTTTCTTTTTAAATTGTGATGCAGGCTTCACTATGTAGATTATTGGAAATCATCACAGGATTTAATAACACGCAGACCTGACTGAAGGCTGTACTTAAAATTCATGGGACTGCTCTGGCAGCGTCTGCAGAAACAGTCTGTTATTTTACAGAGTGACTCGACAAAAGAGGCATACATCCCAAATATTTATTCAATGTCTGGGGACTGTGTGAAAGAGAAGCAGACGCACGCTTTATTTGGTCAGACAGAGCCCCCGGTGAGCCAGAGCACTCACGCCTGCATAGTGCAACCCAATAGCTTCCAGCTGCACGCATGCCGCAAAGACGAAGTAGAGGCAAACAGATCTGTTTGTTATCCCTGCCGTGTGGCGCTGGCTGGCATGCAACCACATCATGTTTTTTCACAAGGTGATTTATGTTCCTGACACATGCTACATGGTTTTATATTAACAACATGGTGACTATTAGTGACTATTAGAGGTTCGACTAATCCTAAGAAGCTTTTTCCAAAAGATGACACGAGCTTGTATGTTGATCGTGGTTTAAAAAAAATAAAAAAATAAAAATGTGCTGGCAGTCAGACATATCCAAGGGTCATTTTCAGGGTGTGTTTACCCAGTGTGTCCTCAGAGGGAAGTCACTGTGCAGCACAAAACAGATGATGGCGTCAGCAGGAATTGCAGTTCTTCATAGCTGTGCTGTTGTGCCTGCATGTCGCAGGTTGGTTTGTGTGTGTTTGGTTTCTGCATAGCCAGGTGGGGCTTCTAAATGTAGCTGTTTTAAAGCTGCGGAGCAGTGAATGACCCTTGAAATTGAAACTACAAAAGTTTAAATTGAAGAATATTAAGGTGGGCTCGCTGCTGAAACGTTGCAGTTGAAACTTTTGACATTCTTTAAATGCTGAAATAATTGAAAGAAGTTGAAAAGCAAGTCAAGTTCTTTACTTTCCATATAATGAGACGAATCAACATCACAGCAAGTTAAGTGATTACTTTGTACACTTCTACGATTCTGAAAACTACAACTGAAACACAGATTTACAGGTTCTGTCATCATAACTTGGTTCCATCCATCCTATCCCAGCTTACATTGGGTGAGAGGCGGGGTACGCCTTGCATAGGTCACCGTTCAATCACAGAGCTGAAACACATGGACACAGTTAACCTAACCTGCAGGTCTTTGGACTGTGGGAAAACTTGACAGAAATCCATACAAGCACAGGGAGACCATGCAAGAGTCATTTTCAGGATTCAGTTTTGTCCATATCCATAAAATTCACCAACTCTTACTTCTAGGGTTGTGTCCGTTTAGTCAGCTAGATGATTAAACATCTCTACCCTCGCTAGTCGGTACCAGACTTACTTGTCGGTTAAGCATATTATAAAGTCTGGATCAGCTTGTGAAACTAAACAGCAGCTCTTATCATCAGCGTGCATTGTCAGACTTAATGGATGGAACCGCAAGTATGCAACCAGTGCATGTCCACAGCTGTCTGTGGATGTTCAGTGCAGAAAGTATGTCCAAGCATCACTCAGACATGCGCTGGCTAGATGTCTTCTTGCTAGGCTGAATGAGAGAAGGCGCACGGGAGATCCCCACAAGCCTGGACGTGTGTGTGTGTGTGTGCGTGTATGTGTGTGTGTGTGTGTGTGTGTATGTATTTATGTGTCTATTTATGTTTATGTTTGTGTGTATGTGTCAATTTGCGTGCACACCCATGCATTCGAGAGTTGCTGCGTGATTGTGTCTATTATATATATGAGCTAGGACAATAAATGTTATTTGTTAACTTTTATTTATGATAATGGTCACGTACAAAGAGCCACACATTTCAGCAGCATTTAAAATGCAATTGGTCATTAAAAAATGTGATTACAGATTTCAAATGACTCTTATACGCTTTCCTTTTTTTTGGGCGGACACTGTTTAACATTATAGATGAAATTTGTGCCCAATTTTGACTGTTTTTTCTTTTTTTTTTAGTGTTTTCTTACTTTTAGACTAGTCAACTAGTCTAAGTTTAAACTTCCCATTTAAACACCAGCGATATTGTTCATTTGGAAAATCCCCACTCTCTTCTAAAGTAATATTTCTTAAACACTGCTGTCCAAAAATTTCTAGACTGTTGACCCCTGTTATTATAGACACCTCTTATGTGGAGCCCTGACATGTGACGGTCGAGGGCATATGGGGAATGCCTTGAAGCAATACTTCACCCACCAAATGACCATTTGTATATAAATTAGTGTCTGCATGTTACCTCAAATTTTTGAAGTAAACTGTTTTTCTCGTATACCTCCACGGTGAACGAAAATCCAACAATGACCCAATTAAATGAGCCTCCTTTCAAGACACATGGAGACAAACATAGAACATACTGTTGAGTAAGGATCTGGTCGAACGTCTTGGAAATTGAACAGAACCAGGAGGTTTTGGTTTTAATTGCGGCTCTCTGCACACAAAAATGTAAAAACCTTAGAGGGTCTGAAAAGTTAGAGTCTGGTTGCTGCACACCAGGTGGAGCTTCCAGATGTGGCCACTTAAACCAGTTTTACTAATGATCCCTTTCTTTGGAAACAATTAGATGTTGGTGATTCATGAGAGAAGCTTGTGTTTTGTTTTGTTTTGGATTGTATGTGATCTCACAGGCCTGAGGGAAGTAAATTTCTGGTTCGTCAATGTTTTTTTCTTCCATTTGTTGCCTGTTGAGATGATGTATATCCCTCTGCAAGATTAGCGTCTCGCTCTCGACGGGGCTGATTGATAGCTCCTCGGAGATGGGATGAGACTGGTTGCTGCAGTGAGATATATTCTGATATCCTATATTAGGCCCGTAAGCATTTAAACCGGCTGTCTGTCAAATAAATTTTCCAACTCCAGCTGTGAAAATTGTGTATATACCTCGGACTCCTGATTTAAATAGCTCTGTGGAAGCTGGTTCTGCAGTAACAGCCTCAGGACTGATGGTGAGTGTCTTCTGTCAAGCTGGTGACTCTTTGCAAACAGCAGGCCCGCTCTTATCGCTCCACACTCCTCAGATTTCCACTCTAGTGCCAACAACAAACCCCCTGTCCCTCTTAAATGGCTTGTCCTGCGCTGTGTAGATTATCAGACCTAACGCTGATGGCTGTGAGACCTGTTTGTCTCTCTAAAACCCCTCAGACATGCAGCCGTAGCGATACCACACACACTCTGTTCTCGCTGCTCCCTTAGTTCAGCGTGTAGACTCTGTAGACCTTTGTCAGCAATTCAAACACCATGAATCTTTTTCATTTTAAAGATAAAAATATTAAAACCGACATGCAGTGTTGTGTTTTTTTTTTTCCTTAGCTATTCAGGTTTGGGGTAAAACATTAGCATACTCTGTGCCCTTCCTCGCTCTAGGAAGTAGAGCAGCAGCCTCAGAGCATTCATCATTTACATGACGTGCCCTATATTCAGAGGACTGGAGGAGGCCGCCAGCGTCAGCGCTTCCAATAATCCCCGCTGCTTTTACCAAATGTTTCCTGTAAAATAGATGTTTTGTGATCTGACCCGGGATCAGTCACAGCAGACCTGTTTCATCTGTCAAAAAACGTGTGAATATTCCTTTCAAATATTGGGCTGAAATTGTAGCAGCAGTAGATTTTCAAAGTGCTCCGTATTAAAGCCAGATGAAGAATGTACCCGTTTGTCTTTACACAGTTGTCAGCTAAATTTGCTTTAATGGGAATTGAACATTGAAACCTTTAGTTGAGCAGAACATTGACACATTGGACACATTTTGACAAAACATCTGAAACTCATTTGTCAAGCAAAGTGCAAAACGTTTCCTGCTCTCAACTAGGAGTCCCTGCTCTCTTATCGTTGTACATTTAATATCTTTGGATTCTTTGTCAGACAAATAAAACAATTTCTTCTTGAATTTGTAATTGTGTAGAATTTATTTTACTATTTTGTGACATATCATAGATTAAACAACAATGATTTACAGAGGAGCAGGGCAAATACATCCAAAAATAGCCAAAAATGCCCATTACAAGTTTCCAGAACCCAGGTGGATGTCTTCAAGTCTCTTTCTTTGTACGACCAGCAGTCTAAAACTCAAATAATTGCAATTTACTGTCACACTGTTCTGTGAAATGCAGCAGATCCTTACAGTTGAGAAGTTAAAACCAGAGTTTGGCATTGTTGCTTGACTTTCAATTTAAAGGGACAATAATATTTTTCCTCTTATCTGTAGTGCCATTTATCAGTCTAGATTGTTTTGGTGTGAGTTGCCAAGTGTTTCAGATATTGGCTGTAGAGATGTCTGCCTTCCAGTATAATGGAATTAGATGGCAGACGGCTTTTGGTGCTCAAAGAGCCAAGAATTAACATTTGAAAAACTCAGCAGGGATGTGTCTTCCCAGAAGTTACAATCTGGTCACTTAAGATAATCCACAGGCCTTGCTGTGAGCAGTTTCATGTAGGAACTATTTTCTTTCTACCAAACTACATCTGCTAACTGTGTCACAGCGCAGAAGGAAGCATTTACCCATGGACGAGTGGCTCATGCAGCACGAAATGTAAACATTAAAGGCATCCTCCTCAGCTGAGCTGTAGTGGTAGTGAGGTCAGTGATGTTAGGTGAGCTGGCACTAGATGTACACTTCCTTCTGTGCAGTGATACAGTTGGCAGGTGTAGTTCAGTAGAGAGAAAACAGTTCCTGCATTAAACTGCTCACACCTAATTTCATTTCATCTGAGAGAAGGCAAATGTGTATCTCCAACACTTGGCAACTCACACCAGAACAATCTGGACTGATACATAGCTCTACAGGTAAGAGGAAAAATCTGTGTTCTTGATTCTGAGTGGAAACTGTCCCTTTAAGCAACCGATCAAACTTGTTCTCATTTGTATTTCTCTGTCTTCTAGCACTTAACTGATGAGTAAAAAATATGATCAACAACAATAAATAAATCAATAAATCTTCCATCAGTTCAGAGCCGTACGACGAGCTGTATCGCAGCCCGTCCTGTGTCCTATCTGTACAGGCTGTTCTTGTCCCAGACTGTCTCCGTCTCACTAGGACAGATGTTGGAGGTGAACAGTGTGTCTCTGTCCCGCAGCCTTCTGAGCTCAGTCCTGCGCAGTCAGCTCAGCTGGCCTCTGCCTGCTCTGCTGGCTGAGCTCAGGCTGCAGGGACGTGCTCGTCCCCCTGGAGAGGCTGCAGGCTCTGCTGATGCTAGAGGAAACACGGCTGCGGGATGTAAGACGCAGCTTGAGCCCAATTTGATGTCTTGGAACAAATACACCAGAGTTTGCAGCCTGAGACAGCATTTTTGTTGCTCTGCTTTTTGTTTCTTTCACAAGTTTTCGTTGTGGTTACCTCCCGGAGGACGGAGGGAGGTAGCCATCACACCAGACAGGTGAAACGTTTCTGTGATTGGTTTCGAATTCTTTGACCTGACGTTTATCATAACTTTGCACGCAGCTCAAATAAATCACCCCGTGTTGGCTTATATTATGATGACTTGTATATATATAAGAAATATTTTCAAAGGCTGTGTGCTTACACAATGTGTTGTATTCCCAGATGTCCTTGGTCTGCATTTTGATATCGCACTGAATGGCACTCTTTGTAAAAACAATGTGTCAGAGATGAGGACAAAACAAAGATGAAAATATTTAGAAATCTTGCACCTCAGAACACAGAGCTCATATTACAGCGAGTATTTCTCTGGTTGTGACATCCGTAGTTGCCGTTTGCTTGTCGAGGTCTGCTGTTAGCTCATTCACTGTGTCAGTGTCTGCAGGCTGCGCTCGCTTTGGCGTTGACTGCTGTGTGAAAAGGTCCTTGCACTGCAACGACAGGACCACGCACAGGCTGGTGGCTTGTCATCATGTTTCATGCGGACAACCTGCTGATGAGATGGCCCGCACGTTGCACTGTTGGTTTTATTTGTGTATCTGCACTCCTCACCTCGGGTATCCCAATTAGAGAATGAAGCACTAGAATTCCACTTACTTTTGGTCTGCTGGATGATTATTTATCTCGGTTCTACCTGCGTTTGCCATGTTTACTTTCAGCTGAATCTAGTTATGACACAAGTATTGATGTTTCATCTTTCCTCTTGATGTTTTACTAATTTACAGTTCTCTCTGCAGCTAGGAATCACAGACTTCCCACATGTGGTTGAGCAGGACTGAATATTAAAAAATGTTACACTTGAAAAACACCAAAAAGAATATGTACTGTTGCCATTTGGTTCACGTTGACACTGGCTTATTACAGACATACCAAGAGCTGTGAGAATGAAGTCATATGGATTGACTGATTGGACAGTTTTGGTGATGTCATCCTGCATCATCAACACTTGGACCTACGATTATACATCACAACACATGTATAGATATAGGTAGGTCGAAATAGCACAAGGGACACTGTGTGGCTGCGACATGTCACTCACTTTTAATTGTTACTAAATGAAGACAGACCTGCGTGAGTGTTATCATGGTCACCAAATACTCTTGCATCCTCCTCCTGCAGCTCCCGCTTCTCTGTTCTAAGCCCCGCCCTACCCTACAGATGACTATGGGTATACGCACACGTGTCATACAGTAACCTGTTGTTTTCCATACATTGATTTATTTCATCGTATAGAGTTGCACAGCTCTCCCTACCCTGCTCGCTTTCTGTCTGTTTATCAGACCACAAGTGAGACAAGAATTAGCTAGCTAGTCATGCCACGGTCCCTCAGCCTTGCTCCGTATGGCTGTGGACTGCTTCACTGGGAGGAGAGTGGGCAGCAGCTCAGGAGACCAACCTTCGATCTGTGGCTGTAGTGAGTGTGGTGGCAAAATTACAGTAAATGAACAGTTTAAGGAAAAGTCTTCACACGTCGTCTGTCTTTCTGAGTTTTATTAAGCATTCATGAATGGACTCACACACAGATACAACCGCATGAACAGTCAGTCAGTGAGTGAGAGCCGATGTCCTCTCACCCTTCTATCTTTGTATTTCCCATAATGAGTGAGTGCCTCGATGTTCTCTCACCCTGCTATCTGTATAATTCCCATAACACAAAAGTCAAAATATATGGCGCTCAGGTGGTTTGACATCCCTAAGACACAACATCTCTTGAGGCTAGCAAGGACACTTGTTGTGGGAACCTCCCTTTAACCCTATTCCCATCAGGCCTCTGTTGTATTTCTCACTGCTGTCACAGTAGGGGTAAACTGAGCAATATACATCATACATCATAGCAAGTACCCATATATAAAAACATGCATTACATGCTAAAGACAACAATAAGGTCAAATACCATATTTTCCATCACATGAGTTGAATTCATCCAGCACAAACCTCCCAGTGCCGGCCAGCTGTAGCACCGGGTCTAATCTGTTGGTTGATCCAGCGTGGAGTCAGAGTTACCCAGTCACCTAAAGATGGGGTTTGCTCTGGCGGGATTCAGGTTGCTGTGGCCACTGACTGGGGCTCCGTCTTTGGAGATGCTACCCTCTCTCCTCCCGGCAAGGTGTTCTGTAGCAACGGGGAACAAAGTGGAGGACACACTGATCCGAGGCTATAGTTAGCTACATAAATATGATCCTGAAGTAGCCGCAGCTGTGAGCCTTTGGCTCTGGTTAGCAGAAGGCTGAACTAAGCAATATTTCCTCTCCATCTCTGAAATGCTTTGCTGATATTGACAAGTGTTTAGTTTTGTCTATTGTCAGACTCTCTTTTTGTCCGTCTTCCTTTTTTGGGTCCCTTTGCAGTGTAGGTAGTTGTTGCCAATGCTGGAATAGCAACCTTCTCTGCAGGATTCTCCGCCATTGAATCAGGCGTTCACCATCTGAAGGCATGTGCACGTGGATTTGTACTTGTAGAACAGCCAATAGGAACACCCTCTCTTTTTGGTAAAATTACCTGTGGTTGGCCAAAGTCTCCTGTCATGGCCTGAAAACAGCCAAGAAGAGGTGGAGAAGTCTAGTCTTCTCTCAGACCACTAAATTACAACATGCTTAAAGTTTATTACAGGATTTTTGTCCAGTGCTAAAATAAAGCTGCCACCCAAGCTTTAATTGTAGTTTAGCTGCAAATGTATACTAGAATAAAGATCCACCATCACAAAATTCTTTCTGCTGTGCACCACAGCTGTTTTCAGGTGGTCTCAGCCCAGTTTTTATAACCACATCAGAGTTGGACAGATGCTTTCAGACCACAGCAAACCAAGTGAGTCTGATAGAAGTGAACCAAACAGGTTAGGTGTGAAAGCATCATTAATGTGCTCAGTCTGAGTTCTTATGAACACACTTGTCTGTTGCTTCCCCTGTAATATCCAAGCCAATAGCCTTGAATATTGAACCCCTGTGATTCTGTCCCTGAGTGTAGGCGTCAGCTGGGCGTGGATGACATATTTCAGACCCGGTCCATTTTAAATCACAACAAGCCCATAAAGCTCCCTGCTTGACTGTAACGGCTGCAGTGTGTTCACTGCTTTGTTATTGGCTGGCGTCCTATTTACCCACCCTGTCTGCTACCTGACAGAATTACACCCTCAGCTCGACGAAGGTTATGCCAGATTGTCCTTGTGAAATTCACTGGCAGACAGCACATTGAGTTATCGCGGTCTCTGCTGGGGTTTGCACTCCCTGTCTAATGATAAACAGATGAAAGAGATCCCACTTTAATTATAAGTCTAAGTCGAACATCGACTCTGCGTTCTGCACGTCCGACAGTAAGGAAGGCTGCAAGTGTATTTTGTTATGTTCTGCATGTTTATTGTTTTCCTACAATCAGTGCAATGAAATCTCTGGAAGCCAGTTCTGTCTCTGTGTGCAAGAGGAAGTTCTCCATCCTGTAGGCTTTTTATAATTCATGCTGTGACACTGCATGTTGTTTTGTTCCCCTCTTCATCGGGGCTGGCAGTTTGAAGCCAATAATGCTCTTTCAATCCCGAACGAGCCGCTGAACATAATCAAGCTCGCAGCTGCAGGGAAAGTTTGAGGGATTTTTAAGCCTCGTGCATACTTTTGAAGAACCGTGCGCTGATAGTCTATTATTTCATTCATTTATTTATTTACTCGTAAATATCCACCGGAGCTGCTAACCTGACAGGAGAGGGAGAGGAAGGAGGGAATGACAGCAGGATGAAATGAATTTTAGATTTATAATCCCCCAGCCGTGACCCCCATTTCCTGCAACTTGATGTCCTGGGGAAATGTCATGTCAGGCTTGTGTTGGCCAGATGTAATGGACAGGACACGCCTACACACACAGCATGAAAACACACTCTAAGTGCACACACAAACTTCCCCGCCAGAGTCTTTGTTTGTTGCAGTTTTGTCACATAATAATGGTTTGCTCGCCGTCATGCACACTTTTCCTCGACATACTAGTGAATCAGGTTCAGATCGAATTCCTTGCCCATGTGTAACAGACACTACAGCTGTGGCTTCTTCCTCAGTGTCTGCTATAAATGTCATCACAGAAAATCTCCATCTGTAGGATACTCAAAGGACGGTTTTTGCTTCCAGGAAGATTAAAGAGGATTATGTAATTGCACGTTATGGAGGAGGTTTAGGGCCTTGACGTGTATGAAGATGATTTCACCAAGGTCGATTTTTGCCGTCTCTAAAATGCAGCTTTGCCCGCTGCTTAAATTCAGCTTAAGTACACATTCTCCGGTGCATTTAATTTTAGCGACAAGTTCTATTCAGAGTGGATATATCCCGTTTGTTACACACCGTAATGCAGAGGATGATGCAAAAACTCCCAGACAATGTGAACCTAAAATTTAGTTTATTGAAAAGAAACATTCTGCAGATGATTCTGGGGGGTTTTCAGGAATGTGTGGGTTCACGTCGGTGCATCTCTCTGTCAGCGTGACGGCTGCCGCAGTTAAAGTTGCCCCTCTCTGACCAGTCAGTCAGACAATGTGCAGCAGGAGAGTGGAGGAGCATGTTTTCTCTGCCAGTCTGTCAGTGTTGGTCTATCTCAGTGTGTGGGAGTGGCCTTTGACCTGCTGCAGACAAGCGTGTAGCGATGAGGCGGAGAGCCCGCTGAGCCTGCCGCACTCCTATCATTAGCATGGAGAGTCACGCTCCCCCTCTGCACCAGCCATTGTTTTCCATTGTTTCTGTCCTTGAGAGGAAACATGCTTCATCTTCAACAGCCCACATTTGCTCTTTTTTAAAATTTTACAACTAATGATCGAGGTCAGTGATTTTGTAATGCATCACCAGTTGACGCGTGGCTTATTTCTTTCTCTCTCTGCTAGTACCTTAACCTTATTCTCCTTGTAGACTAGATGGTAATATGATTATGTATTTTGTTTCCTGTCAGTAGAGATCTACTCTGGCATTTATTTCAGCCCGGTAGCTGAGTGATGGCCGTTTTATTAGCCCCGCTAAGCTGACAGTTCCATTTGGTGGATTTTTGCCGCAGTTGGTGTTCAGGGGAGGTGACACTGTGTGACACACAGGTTACATGAGCAGAGACACTGGCAGCAGGGGTGGCTCAACGGGGGGGTTGGAATAAATGAGGCCTGTCCCAGGCTTTTTCCTTTGTTTCAGTTCCCCCCTCATTCAGAGCAAAGGCAATGATGCCATTTTTACTGCCACATATATTTTGTCATTTTATGAACCGGGCTTTTATCCAAAGCACAGTTTCTGCTTAATTTGTGTTGTGTATAATTATTTGTATTTTATGACCATTTTACATGACATTTACATTTTTGGAAACTGACAAAGGTACAGTTTGAATGTAATGGCATTCGTCTAGGGATGCACTGATTGCGAAATTCTGGGCCGATACCAATGTTTTCTGTATTTGTTGTTGTTTATTTTGTTTTCCTTGTGATTTATTACCCCGTCTGTGTCGAGGAAACAAAGAAATTATAAAAAGTAACTGAACTGTTTTAAAGTCATTCAGCCCTACAGTACACAATCATTGCAGAAATTCAATCATACACATTTATGAAACAACCTTTAAAATAACCTTCTCTCACCTGAAGACCTTAAAAAAAACCTGCTTCAAAAGCATATCTACTATATTAGATATATCATAGTTTCCTCTCTTATATCTATTTTGTATTTCTTTGAAAACAGCAAAGATTACAGTTGAACACATCATTATAATGTAATGATTAACCTTTGCCTAATTGTCGTTTTTACCTAATAGAGTTTGAAGGAATCATAATGTAACTTGGCAAAACAGCTTGCATGAGATCTGGCTATAGACTGTAAAAAAGATGGATGATGCACCTCCACTTCCTCCCACTGTACAAAAATAAAGCAAAGATATCCTGATTACAGATGCTGCCATCTTGCGCTGGTGACATTTGGAGCCAGAGTCTGCACAGTTACGATACCCGTCTGACTAATCCTGGCAGCGCCTCTCATCTTGAGTACACAGATTGGCACACACAGCTGTCAATCTTGATGTCAAACCCCCTTTCTATAGCATCAAATATTAAAATCAAAATTATTAGAAAATTAAACACTTGAAAATACATCAGCGTGATAAGAAGTATTTAAAATGACAAAAACCATCTTTGGGGAAAAAATTTGACCAGTACTTGTAATGTACTGTAACATTTTAGTTTGGCCCATATCCCATCTGCTAACATATGGAGGGAGCAGGCTCTATGACCTATACTACAGCCAGCCACCAGGGGGCGATCAAGATGATTTGGCTCCACTTATGGGGCCAGTATCTCTCTCCTCACTATCAGATATAGTTAAGCATCTGCGGCCGACTAACTGTCCCTCTGACAGCATTCCCTCTCGCCTCTTCAAAGATGTTTTTGGTACTGTGGGGTCCACTGTTCTTGCTGTCATAAATACCTGCCTTAGCTCAGGGTGTGTTCCAGCTGCTCTCAAACATGCTGTAGTGCAGCCCCTTATAAAAAAGAAAAACCTGGACCCCTCTCTCCTGTCAAACTACAGACCAATCTCCAAATTACCATTTTTGTCCAAGGTTTTGGAGAAAGTGGTCTTTACTCAGCTGCAATCATTCCTAGTGGCCCATGACATGTATGAAAAGTTCCAGTCTGGCTTTAAACCACATCACAGCACTGAAACAGCACTTTTGAGGGTTTTTAACGATCTTTTGTCAACTGTTGATTCATGTAACTCTGCTGTTCTGGTGCTGCTTGACCTGTCAGCAGCCTTTGATACCGTAGATCATAGGATCCTCCTGTCTCGCCTGGAACAGTGGGTGGGTATCACAGGTACTGCCCTTCTATGGTTTCAGTCCTACCTCACTGATCGGAGCTTCTCAGTTAACTTAGGGGAATTCAACTCAGCTACGGCTCCTCTCACCTGCGGTGTCCCCCAAGGCTCCATTTTGGGCCCCATCCTCTTCTTGCTGTACATGCTGCCATTAGGGTTGATTTTTAAGAAACACAACATACCTTTTCACTGTTTTGCAGATGATGTACAGATCTATCTGCCCCTTAAATCCATTAGCAAGGATTCTGTACAGCCACTGCTAGAATGTTTAAAAGATGTCAAATCCTGGATGGACAGTAACTTTTTAAATCTCAATGAGGATAAAACAGAGATCATTATGTTTGGATGTGACCCCTCCGATTACTCTGCTGATTTTCTGGGCCCCTTCACTCCTAACATCCGTTCCTCTGTTAAAAATCTCGGTGTGACCTTTGACAGTGCTTTTAAATTCGATAAACAAGTTAGATCAGTAATACAAACCAGCTTTTATCAACTCAGGCTTTTAGCTAAAGTAAAGGGCTATCTCTCCCCCCAGAATCTAGAGAGGGTAATCCATGCTTTTATAACCTCACGTCTGGACTACTGTAACTCGCTTTATGTCGGTATTGACCAGTCACTGCTACACCGTCTACAGCTTGTCCAGAACGCAGCAGCCCGCCTCCTCACTGGAAAGCGTAAACACGATCACATCACACCAATCTTGGCCTCGCTCCACTGGCTTCCAGTGCGTTTTAGAATTGATTTTAAGATTTTATTGATTGTTTTTAAAGCCCTAAATGGGCTGGCACCCCCTTATTTAACCGAACTCCTGCACTTTCATGCTCCCTCCAGAGCCTTGAGATCAGCCAGTCAGCTATTACTGGCTACTCCTAGGACTAGGCTGAAGACCAGAGGCGACAGAGCCTTTGGGGCGGCTGCCCCTAGGCTCTGGAATAGCCTGCCCCTGCACATTAGGTCTGCCCAGACCCTAGAGGTTTTTAAGTCTTTTCTTAAAACCCACTTCTTCTCTCAGGCTTTTAACTCAGGTTGAGCTGGACACCCAAACATTTTAGCTTATTTTGATCTTATTTTATAACTCTTGTATTTTATTTTATTGTATTGTATTTTATGTATCTTATGGTTATTATTGTGGTGTACTATTAGGTACCTCATTGTATTTGCTTGTTTATTTCTATTGACCTGTTCAGCACTTTGGTCAACCTTGGTTGTTTTAAATGTGCTTTATAAATGAAGTTTGAGTTGAGTTGAGTTGAGTTTTATAAAATTTAGTCTGTCAACCCTCAACATTTATTAATGAGCAGAAATAAGAGCCTCTAGATATATACCACAATACTATTTTACCAGAAAAAAGACTTTCAGGTTTGTATAGTCTTTCGGCTCATTAAATGCTGCGGTGGTTTGGGCTCGCTTCACATCAGCTTGACACAGGTCAGGTCTGATTTCCAAGGTCAGCTCCATGGTGTAATCTATCCTTGTGTCCTCTTTGTTGAGAAATGCCTTTTGTATATTATCGTTCATTGTAGTAGGAGAAGTTAGTACCTTACGTGTTTGAATTTCAAACTTTTATTCCTCATCACGCATCAGTAAAGTACTGATTAACAAAGTGCAGCACTTTGAGTCTTGTACTTGTACATTAGTATAAACATGTCTCTACTCAGAGGGAATCTGCTGAACCACTTCTGTCCTAAAACCTGAATCTGAGTGCGCCGGTGTTGTTGGCACATGGGACGCGCCTAAAAACGCTGCACCATTCGTGACAGCAGCCGTCCCAGCCAGCTCCCGCAGAGCCTCTTTCCTGCCTTGGGGAGACTTGGAGGTGGCTGAGTGGTGCAGGTTCTGCCAGCGTGTGCCTGACTAGAGATGAGACCCAGTTTTCTCTGACACAGCCCAACATCTCCAGAGATTTCATTTCATCTCTTTCATATCTCGCTCTCTCCATCTGCCTTGCTTGTTTTGTAGCTGAGCCTTAAATCTTTGCTGCCTCGCACCGGAGCAAAGAGAGCTGTTACACAAATAATACAGTTTAAATAGAGAGAATAGAATTACAAAAATATCTGTCTGCCAAATATATTAGAACTATTCTTATGTAGCACACTGGATTTGCAGAAATTGATTGAGCGAAGAAGAAGTGGAGCATTTTATATTCCGCCGAATGCATTGCTTAATTGAATGTGTCCGTCTGTTCAGTTACACTGAGGTCTAATCACCAGTTACTGACCTGTTGTTTGTTGTGTTTCAGAGGGAGATGAAGGAGCAGCTGGCCACCCTGCAGGACAGTGAGAAGGGACACACTGAGGCCCTGCAGCTCCTGCAAAGACAACTTACTGAGACCAAGGTACTGAAACATTTCTCATCATTAAAAAACAAACAGTACTCATATATAGAGCTGCACCTGCAGCAATCATTCAGCTGCATACAGCTGCATCTAAAAATCACTTTCATTATCTATGTAGATTATAGAAACGCCAAAAATAGTGAACAGTTGCCTTAGAAATTTCTCTGTGCCTAATGTGATGTTACGCTTTATCCCACCAACAATGAAAAAGTATTAAGTTTACAGTGAAATAAAGCATGAAAGCAGCAGGTGGAGGATCTGGAAGCAGGGATTATTTGCTAGAATGATCAATTCATTGTTTCAGCACTAATTGTCACTCAGGTCCAGAGTGTACATAATTTCATTGTTTTATCAATTTAATAGATTGACATAACTGTCAGCAACTTTTAATTCTTGATTAACTGTAATTTTTTAAAGCAGAAACACCAAATAGTTCCAGCAAGTGTGATTGTGTTCTGCTTTTTTGTCTTTGTTTTTCCAATAGTATCTTTATTGATTTTAACATTAAACAAAGACACATACACATACGTACATCCACCAAACACGCAAAAAAAAAAGTACTTTTTCGTCTCGTTTGAGGGTAAACTGAATAATTTTGGTAGGACTGCAACGAACAATTATTTTAATTATTGATTAATCTGCTGATTATTTTCTCAATTAATCATTTAGTCCTTAAAATAAATAATGCCCAAAGTGACATCTTCAGCTGCCTCGTTTTATCTGATAAATAGTAATTCTTTCACTATTGTAGAATATATAAAATGTCTGTAAATATTCACATTTAAGAAGCCAGAACTGCTAAAATGTTTTTATTTTTACATTGAAAAGGGTTAATCAGTTACAATAATCCTTCTTTTGATACAGTAATTATTTAATCAACTAATTGTTTTCATCTCTAATCTTTGGGTGTTGGACTGGTTGCTTGGATAAAACAAACAATTTTAGGACGACATCTTATGTATAATTTTCCAACATTTAGAGCAGTTAATCAAGAAACAAGAAAATAATTTGTATAAATCCCATTTTGATTTAATAAGTAATTAATTATAATTATAGGTCAGTCGTAACAGATCGTGTGGATATTTACAGAAACAAAACATCCTGTTTGCATCTTAAGCATCTAAGTGGAGACAGTGATTCTCACATTGTGAAACAAGGTCCTATAAAAAGTGTCTGAACAAGTAGAAAACACAGGACAGGTCTGTTTAACATGTGAAGTCTGTCAGTCACTGATTATCATTCTTTTCTCCTCAGACCAACAGTTAAATACTGACACATAAAAATGGTTTATTGAGCAGCTGTTTGATCTCGACACCTTGTTTTAATCGGTGAACCATGAGCATCCACTCAATATGTCAGTCCTCCTAACCTCCACGCGCATACACACACACACACATACATACACACACACACGCATGCACGTCTCTTCGCTCTCCTGGAGTGACATTGAAGCTATTGACCGGGGAAGCATCTCTGGCAGAGACGATGTCGCAGCCGTCCGCCTTATTTGTCATTTAGGGAGCATATCCCTCTTTCTCCTGTTTTTGTACCTGCTGTCTGATGTCACAGCGCCACTCGTCCTTCTTTCTCCCAGGCGGGAGCCAGGCCCTGTCCATTTGAATCCGTCCGTCGACTCACTCCGACTGCTAGATGTAGGCCTTTCAGCCGCCCCCGCTGCTCATTGGAAATAAGCTGATCTCATTAGATTTACATCCATTTGCACAGAGTGCTCTGCCTGGAAGAGAGCCACGCTGTGACTACATTGATCTCTGATGCATTTAGGTAGCTGACAATGAAACGTCTCCCTGCGTTTCTTCATGTTGCTAAATTTGAGGTTGACTGAAGTTATTTTGCTAACAGAGTAATCCACCAGTGTAGCATTGCATTCCTACAACATTGTCAGACTCACAGTCGATCAAAATAAATGTCGCAGAGCCAGCGAGATATGAAATATCTGTTCCATACATCTGTCTTCTCTGCAAAAACCTGGCACCTACATTACCCACAATGCAACTCCACTGCCAGCACTTTGGACAGAGATTCTGGTGTGTTATGCCAGCAGCGACAAAAGCTAAGCTGACACTACACGACTTTCACAGTTGTCAGATTGCTGTACAAGCTGTCTTGTAATCAGAGTCTTGAAGTCGTTTTCACACTCGTAATTAATAAGTGGTTCACACTAGGGATGTTCCTGGCGACTAATTTCCCTATCGACTGAACAAAAATTTTAATAAAGATTAGTCGACTAGTCTAAAAAAAAAGGTCTTGGCACGTTGTATTCAGGCTCAACATATTGTGTTAATTTTCCTGAAACCTTCAACAGAGTTAAGTGGAAATATATCTTGCGCGGTCATTGTCGTAATGAGCTACCCTGGAAATCCAGGCCCAAATCTAGAAAGATTTAGGGTCTGGCTATGAGTAATGCAAATGGCCCAACTCGAGGGGCGGCACCAAGCATGCATTTGAAAATATCACTGCATGCAATTGGATAACACTACGACAAATCAGAGCAATACACGGGGTCGTATCCAGAGCACTACCAGCGGAGCTAACTGGTAGATTAGACTCTTGCCGTATCCGGTCGGCAAAACAGCAAAAACGTCCTTCTTGCAAAGGAAAGATTCGAGCGCCGTCTTCTGTTTCTCTTTTAGAGAAAAAGCCAAGTCTAACTCGTTCATTGTAGCGGCCAAAGCCGTTTCAAACAACTGGTGTTTATCCGTGGTCATCTTGCAATGTTTACTGACTGATTCCGGACTTCATCGTCGCAGCGCTGTCATCATCTGTTTAGCTCGCCTCTGGCCCGCCTATATCAGATACACCGATGTGATTGGTGCAGCTCGGCTCCAACGGCATGGGTAATGAGCATCATTACTGATTGCCAGAGTGACTCGCTGAGCAAATTCAAATTGTGCTCTTGCGAGAACTCTGGATTTCCAGGGTAGTAATGAGCTGCGGTATCTGAATGTGGCTAGCACTGCTAGCAGCAGTAGCTGTTGTTCTGTGCAGGTTAACATCCAAATGCTTGAGTCGGATGTGGTTGCGTAATGCGTATTGCTCCACTGCTAGTTTTGCGAGAGGACATCTCTCCAATTTCCCAACATGCTGTTTTAAAACCCCAGTCTACTTGAGCATTACCGCTGGTCTGAGGGCTCTGTAGCCCCCACTAGTGGCAGGCGGCTGCATGACAGTTAAGTAGCCTTGTACATGAATTTAACACTAATTGGTTTAACAGACTAATATTTCTGGTGCTGACTAGCGAGGGGGCCAACGTCTAATTGCTAAGACGACTAATCGCGCCCATCCATAGTTCACACACTACAAGATCTTTCACCAGAAGGAGTCCTTAGTGAGTATGTTATGTGATGCATGAGTCAAGCCACAACCCGAGGTCGGGCACGTGCTTACTAGAAATCAACAAAGTCAAAAACTGACAAAGCAGTGTTTCAAGTAAGGTATTCGGCTAATAACTTACATCAACGTGTTCAGTAGTCCACCTCATCTTCCCCTCTCTCTGTAAAACACACACACACCTCGGGAAGTGTCACAATGCAGCTTCTGTCTGTCCTGAACCTGTGTCTTGTACTGTCAGTGGCTGTCAGTACCCAGATATTTAGCATGCTTGATATCTGCGTACTGACTGTGATGCATCGGCAAACCTCTTGGCCCACATTTTTCAGTTCACACAAGGTGCTCTGATCTAGGGCATTTGTCGGGGAGTTTCAAAAACTGTCAGCAATAGGGCTGGGTATTGGTACTCCATACCTTTTAGTATCGACCGAAATAACCCAGTACCAAGTAGTATTAAAACTTCCTCATTCAAACAAACCTGTGTTCGACCCGTTTTGTATACAGATCTAAATATATATATATTATTTCTATGGTTTTGCTGACAACCAGTCACTGCAAGCATTCTTTGATTTAATGCGTGATTGACCCACTACTGCAGCTATAACCCTTACAGTCTGTGGTGAACCAGAATGTTCAAAAGTACAGCTATACTACACACCTGTGGTGTCTGGTGGCGTTTGCTTCCGTTCACATGATGGGCATCGAATGAAGTAGAAAAAAAGCCATCAAATGACGTACTGTCTTGGTATCATTATCAGTTAAAATGTACTGGTTTTCGTAGCTGTATTATAATTTTTTAAAATAACACTCAGCCCTAGTCAGTGAGTGGTAAATCAGGGCTGAAGTCGTGTGTGAACTACGCATACTGTAGCCTTGAGCTGTAGTCTTTGGTCCCAACTGAAGCTGAACCAAGTGACATCACTCTCTGCAATTTATCAGATTTCGTTCAGCTCCCTCTGGAGCCCCTAAAGGCTTTTATACAGCTTTTTTCACACATGCATTTGTACTCCCCAAAAACCTGTAAACAGACTTTGATGTGTAAAATCAATGGAGTTCCCCTTTAATGTTAGACTGAGTTGCATATCAGTTCTTGTACAAAGATTGAGAAGAAATCACTGCGGCAGCCGGGCTCTCATTTCAACTGAATGTGTCTGCTTTACTCTCCCAATTAGAGTCCTTGGCTCGTGTGTGCTCAGGAGGGTCGCCGTCTGAAGGCTAGACATTGTGTCCTATTCACATGCCCACCAGGGATTCTCTTGATAATCACATGCTTCTCTGAAAGGTAGCCAGCCTCCTGTCTCCAAGGGCTGCAGACACCCTCTCAGTGCCATCACAGCCCGCTGGGCTTAAGCAGCAGACGCGTCACAGAGAGACTGATAGCTGGTCTGCTGCAATCTACCGCCTCCTCCTCCACACCATCAGTTTTCAACTCTTAACGAGGCAGGAGGGCTGGGATACAGCCCACCTTAATGTCATAGCTCTCATGTTTGGAGAGAAATAGTCGTCTGAAAAGTTTCCCACAGGCAGAGTGGTCTCTGAGAGAACAGGAGGAGCATGCCTGCTGTTTGAAGGGGGATTGATTGAATTTTTAGGCAAGTGTAATTAAACCTCAGATCACAGCTCCTAAATCCTGAAGAGATCAGAGGAGTGGTTGAAATTCCCAACAGAGAAAATAATCCAGTTTTATCTGAAATTCTTGTTTAGATCAATATCACTGTGATTCATTCATTTTCTTTCGTTCTGAGATGCTCTTTGAAGGGCAGGTCTCATTTTATTTTGAATCTGTGTACAAACACAAGTTCAACTTTCTCAGTAAACGACGAGTGTTAGGACAGACAGGAAAAGTTTTAACAAAACGTCTCAATGAACTCCTGTCTTTTTCTCAGAAACCTCTAATTAAGAAGACTCCTGCAACTCTCCGTGCGACTTTTACAGGGTTTTTACGTCACACCCCTTTTGTTCTGTCTCTCTGACACTCACATGATTCATTCTCTTTGATGTCCAGCTTCTCATTTCTCCTTCTTCAGCAACAAATCAGTTTCTCCGACTCTTCAGCTCCCAGTCTGCTGTTGCCTGCAGACTGCTCGGCTCTGTCTGTAATAGCTCCGGCTTCTCTCCAGGTCCCTCGGTCTTGTAATTAGCCATCTTCACAGACAGGATGTCCTTTGTGACTCCGTCCTGGTTGTCTTTTTTGGGTTATTTCTGTTACAGTACACTCTTGTTTGTTTCTACTTACTGCAACTGTGTAAAAGCTACTTTATTTTCTTAGTGTAAGGTTGTGCACACGCTGTCCTCAGAGAGCCACTTAAAATCAATACATGTACGAGCTGAATCAATGAATGAATGTTAATGTAATATTAACACAATTTAGAGCACTTTGTAAGCCCCTATATTACTGACCCTTGTCTAATTAAGAGTCAAGCTATTGTGACTGAAACACTCAACAAACCCAGCTAACTACAGTGCAAAGTCTATTTCACAGTCCTGTAATGACAGCTATAAATAGCCTGACTGAGTCTTTTTGATTTTTTTTCTCAGTCCTCAGCGAAGAGTCTGCGTGCAACCATTGGTGACGCATTCGAGCGTCTTCACCGCTTCCTGCGCGAGCGTCAAAAGAGCATGCTGGAAGAGCTGGAGATGGACACGGCCCGCAAGCTGGCCGACATCGAGCACAAGATCCAGCGCTACAGCCAGCAGCTGCGCGACGTCAAGGAGGGCATCCAGATCCTGCAGGAGCGCCTCAACGAGACAGGACGACACGACTTCCTGGAGGGAGTCGCCGTCACATCTGAGAGGTGCTTCACCTGTTTGCAAAGCTGCCCCAGTACCATCACTGCAGTCCAATAAGAAAAAGCAAACGGTGGTTGTAAACATATTTTTAAAAAGGTTTTTTTTTTTATCAACTCTTAAAAGGATAGCTCAGATTTTTGAAGTGGGATTGCATGAGTTACTTATCCATAGTCGGTGTATTACCTACAGTAGATGTAGGAGGAGTGCCGACACAAAAGCTGAGCAATGAACTGCAGCAAAACGTATTTTAGCCACTTAAAAAAAAAATCCGTAACAGTTTAACTCTAAGCTATATTGAGAATATTTTCAGTGCTTAACTTTCCGCCTTTAACTGCTTCAGCTCCCCATCTAAGCTTTTGTCAAAGCCACCAGACTCCATTTAAGAAAAACAGTAAATCTGGCTCACTTAACACAGGAGCTCCTGGTCAGCTGCTCCCTGAACAGTTAGTTAGTTTGAGTTTTTGTGTGACTTTGGTGAACCCAAACTAACCCTTTTTAATCACTAAAGTCACACAAGAACACAATGAAAATAACAGTCAAGGCAGCGGTAGACCTGCAGCTCCTGTGTTCAGAGATGTTGAATCACTGTTTTTCACAATGGGGTCTGGCTTTGAAGAGAGCGAAATAACGTCTTTCCTTTCCCCATCAGAAATCGCTGTCTGCACCAAGGTAAAGCTGTGAAAATATTCTCAATACAGCATACACTAAAACTGATATTGTTCTTTTATGTCTTTAGATGGGCCTTTTTTTAAGTCTGTCTGTTTCTCCAAACTGGGGGTGTGCCGACCACCATCCACTGTTGCTAATACACTGACTGTAATTAAGTACCTCATACAACCCCACTTCAGAGGATCCAAACCATCCTTTAAAGTCTCGTATCAACACCAGCTAAAATATTTTCAGCTATTTGCTTTACTGATAACACCTCACAACATGCCAAATGTGTGTTCTGCTCGTGTGAAGCGCAAGGTTGCTTAAATTTTGGAGAAAGTACAGATTTGAGCAACAGCGACAGATAATCCCCGAACAGATGGTGTATTAGGCCTGAAATGAACCAGCTGTAGTGTTTAATCTAGGAGGGGTACTTGAGGACGGTTTAATTGAACAGTTTAATATCTTAGAGCAGATTAATGAGGTTGAATATAGAGCTTCGAAGAGTGACAGAGCAGAATATGTTATCTTTTACAAAACACCACAATATTAAGTAACAATATTAACATTTTTAAGTATGTAAAGAAGTGGATGATATCATGTTTAAAAATAGATTGTAAATGATTGTCAATATCATAGACAACAGGTATGACTAATCTCAGACAGAAATGAAACAAATGTGGGAGGTTTTTTTCCACTGTTTCCTTAAATGGTAAGTGAAGTATTTTTCAACCTTGACCTTTTTTTCCCATGTTTTTGAGCCAAAGTGACTCATGGGAACACCACTTTTTGAAATCGGTCCTGTATTGAGCAAGAGGGCTGTAGCCGGCAGCTGCACAGCAGGCTGCAATGTGACCACTTATGGCAATTCACACCGTCAGTTTACCTTCACCAAAAGTGCTTGTTTTTACCACTGACAGGCTAACATTGTTATTCCAAGTGTCTGACAATATTACACAAAGGAGCCCCACAGAGGTAGACCCTTTTGTTAAAAATAAGATTCTTTTTGTTAGCCACCACAGCTCTGAAATTACTATCACCAATCCCACCAGACTCCATTTAAATAAACAGTAATTTTATCCCTCAAAACCCACTTCATTCAGACAGAAACAAAATTAAAACTCACGAAAGCCGTCTTGGTTCACCTTTCCACTGCTTCAGCAATCACCAGCTCTGTTTTGGTTGAAATAAACTCTTAATTCACCCAGTTAGATGTGAAAATTTGCTGGCTCTATACACAGTAAAATTACTTTTTATTTGAATGGAGTCTGGTGAGTTTGGCAGTAACGATTTCAAGGCCGTTTCTGATTTAACAAAAAGGATTTTACTCTTTAACAGAAAGGTGTATCTCTGTAGGGTCCTTTCCATAAATTATCAGACACTTGGAAAAATTATCTGAGTGGAAAAAACAAGCAATTTTAGTGGATGTAAGTTGACGGCACACAAAGCGTGGTTACGTTGCAGCCTGTTTTGCAGCTGACGGCTACAGCCTTCTCGTTTGATACAGGACTAGGGTTGGGACTCGTTAGGATTTTAACGATTCCGATTCCTTACCGATTCCTTCTTAACGGTCCGATTCCTTACCGATTCCGTTTCCTACATTATATTCATTATACTTGCTATACTTAAACAAGTATATAATAAACACAAATGCAATCATACAAATACAAAAACTTTATTCTAACTGTTGCACAGTACAATTAGATGAAAATACACATTTGTGTGTGGTGTGTATTTCAGATTTAGAGCTTGTATCATCTCCCTGAGAATATATAACAACAAAAAGTGATTCTCTGATTTCTACAGTAACACTATTAAAATTAACCACAGCAATGTAATAAAAAATACCTATATGCATTCATGCTTGGGCACTGTTATTTATGTGACAACACCTGAACATAACACACACAGACACACATTGGCTGTTTGTTTCTATCTCTCCCCTCGCTGGAAGCGGACCTCCAGCCGCCCGCCTCCGCCTTGATTAAACGCTGAAAATTAAATAAAAGAGGGAGACAAGTGTCTCCTATTTGATCTTATTTTGTTATATTTCTCCCTCTCCTCTCGCTGGAAGCGTCGGACCTCCCGCCACCCGCTCCCGTCTCAAACACGGAGGTCTCTCTCCGCTGAGCACCCACGGCGCACGCCCGGCCTGTTAAATAGCCTGTAACCATGACAACTGTGACACAAACTCAGTACTTTAGTGATTAGATAATGTCGGGCTCGGTTGGGTTCGGACAGAAATATGCTGCCCGTGCCGCACTCTAATGGAATTGCACGTGACGGTTTATTTATTTATTTATTTATTTTACAATCTAGGAACCGTTTGCAGGAACCGTTCCGCCAAATGTGATGGAACCGGTTCTGGAACCGGAACTTTGGACCCGGTTCCTAAAAAGAACCGGATCCGGATCCCAACCCTATACAGGACCAGCTTTAAAAATTGTTGTTCCCATTAGTCACTTAGGCACAAAATCATGGGAAGATAGTGTTCAGGTTGGAACATACTGAATTTACCCTCCAAGTCACACCTTGAGAAAAAAAAAGCCCCCAAATAATTTTTACAGAAAAACTTTATCGCTGTAAATTTGTTCTGTTAAACACCCCAAGAAAGGTACACACAGAAACACTGTAATACTAATTTATTTTCATTCCTTATTTTCAGACAGTACACCACAAATAACCATATGCTTCTGCACAAATACGCTCTAATGTTCCTTTTTCAACACACTGCAGTTATTTTCAGGATTTCAATGTGGTGAGCAACCCACTCAATATCTCGCCTGAACTCTGGACTACATGTAGGAGTGCGCTGAGTGATTCATGTGGAGGTTCATATTGAATCATATTGTAATGGTGTTAGAGCTGAACCCTCCTCTCACTGACGCATTCATCTCTGTAGCTGCAGATTCATGAAGCAGTTTGTCAGCTGTTTAATTTCAATAATGGCACATTTCAAAGACACAAATCAGAATGATGATGTGAAGCATCGACATAGTGGGCTGAACAAGAGGCAGTATTATTCGGGAGAAAAAGGCAGCAAATTGGATTTAGACTCTTATTGATCTGTTTTTTTTTCTGTCTCAGGATTAAAGGGAAGATACATGAGACCAATCTGACATATGAAGACTTCCCGACATCCAAGTACATGGGGCCCTTACAGTACACAATATGGAAGTCGCTCTTCCAGGATGTCTCACCAGGTATGTAAGCATGACGAGAACATGAGATGTGTGGAACGCAAACATGCTAGTTAGTATGTATACAGTCTGTCATTTAGTGTAGAGCACTGGACTTGCTATAAAGGAATGGTTCAACAAATGAGAAGATCAATACCTCTCATGTCCGTGAGTTAAATACAGAGCTATAGCCAGCAGCAGTTTTGCTTAGCTTAGCATAGAGACTGGAAACAGGGCAAACAGCTGGCCTTAGAGGTAACAAAATCTATCTACGCACCTAAGGACCCTGACACACCGACAGTCGGCTGTCAGGGAACATCTGTTGCATCTGTTGCACTTGTTTTTGTGGTGCGTCCTGCATCGTTGGCACTTCAGCACTTGTTGGCTGTTTTTCCAGCTGATTCATCACGTTGAATTGGGAGGCGGCAGAGTCTTTCGGTGAATTGGTGAATAGAATCACTCTGATTGGCAGTCCGGCTCAGTGCAGAAGAAGAGAAACTGAGTAAAGAAAGCAAACAAACAACTAAAATCCAGAGGCTGTGAGATTAATTATTTTTTATTTATCTTTGAAGCCACTGAGCTCAGAAACTAGCTAGCACACAGTATATGTCCTTTCTTCTGTCAGCATCAGTTTGTGTTGTTAATGTGCTAACGGGCTAACTAGCATCTTGAATCTGTCCTGTCGGTTTTCCAATTTCCCTTTTTAATGACTAATACAAAATACCGCCGCCTGCTGGTGTGGAGAGTTATTTCCTCTCACAGAAGCGCAGAACATACGAGGCAGTTTGTCGTTGGCGTTAGTCCTTGGGTTGTGTTCAAGTGCATCTTTTGGCTGAGACACAGGCGGGGTGTGGCGACACAAAAGTCGGCCTTCGTTGGGCTAGCTCTTTGATGTCGATTTTGTGTGCCTGGGCCCTAATTACCTCGTGATGTCTCTTCCGTATAATCTGTGATTTGACTGTTTCTACTCGCAGTTATGTGCTGATGCAGTTCTTGGTCAGGTGCCCGTGTAAAACTACAGATTGTTGATTGTTTTTTCAGCAAGCTTTAGAGTAGTAGGATTTTGTTACCTTTTGACAGTCGTACAAACTGTTTTCACCTGTTCTCAATCTTTTAGCTATGCTGAACTAACCATCTTCTGGCTGTACGCTAGAGGTCTTTATAGGTCCAAAATGACGGTCCTGAACCAAAAGGAACCCAATAATTTTTTTGAATATATTTTGCCCAAGGTGTTACAAACCTGGCTCGGTCTCGGGTCTATTTTATGGACCTGTCAAACCCAGTTATTAAAATTACTACTAAAAATACCATCTCACTGCCAAAAACATTTTTCATGTTAGATACAATATACTGCTCTTACCCATCGTACTGTATTTAATGTTAATTAATGTTTCAGATGTCTCTATTTTATTTTATGTTATTCTATTGTCACTTATTTTGTTGTTTTTGTTGCTGTAGTGTGCACCAGCAACCGACTAACCCTAACCGTAATTGAAACCCGACCTGACCTGGACTCATTGATATGTTCAGATATTGACCACAATGAAACATGGACCCGAACCTGTATGGGTCTTGGGTCTTAGGGTCCAGGTAGACCTGTGAAGACCTCTACTGTACACTGTGTAATATCGCACACAGATGAGTGGTATCAGTCTTCTCATCTAACTCTTGGCAAGAGATAATAACCATATTTTCCCAGACGTGTAATTGTTCCTTTAAAAACAGATGTCTAAACTTCAGTAGCTGAATGTTTGACTGGGAAACACAGAGTGGAGGATCTTCCTGCCCTGTATTAGGATTGCTGGGATGCTTTGTGCCCCCCCCCCTCCCCGGATGAGAAATGGTGGTGGGACCTGGAGGGCTATGATGCCCTTCTGTGTTTGACAGCGCCAAGAGGAGCTCTACCTCCTCTGCCCTACAGCCATCACTCTCTCACAGGAGATTATTTAAAACCATGTGCTGAGGAATTTCTTTACTCCCTCAATCAATTCTCCCATTTCAGCCCGCTGCCGACTGAGGGGAGGCCAGGCCAGTTTTTTCGGCCTCCCTTGACTGGCTGCCAAATGGAACAATTGGTTACGATCCATCACCAGCGGTTGCCAGAGACGAAATAAAGACATTCCTCCCATCATCCCTCATCTCTCGCTGTCACTGATGGGTTAGTGGGAATAACTGCTCTGCTTTTTTCTTTTTTCTTTTTAATACTCCTCTCATGTTCAGCAGGAAAAATGGTCTCTCCGCTGATGTGTGTACGCTTGCAGGTTTCTCTGTATGACACAAAGAGGCACTCAGGTTATGAAATTTTAATGACTTGATTGTAACAAACACTAGAGATGTCATTGACTGGAGGAGGCATCGTCCTGTCCGCTGGCCGGGCGCCAGACATTTCACCTCCATTTATTCTGGCTGATATAAATATAGAGGAATGAAAAAATGCCTTTCCCGCTCTTTCCAGAGAGCAACGAGAACAAGCCATCATTGTTCAGCCTGATATGGTTTCCTAACAGGCACACATGGGTGCAGATCCTCCCTCCCCTAAACCACATAACTGCACAGAGAAACAGCGTCCTACGGGCCTGGAGCCTGTGGAGCGAGCATGAGTGGCCCCTCCCCATCGCTGTAATTACTTCTTCACTGTATTGTTTGCGCTTTTCCTGTGGTCTGATATTGCTTGAATTGAGCTACCCTATCACACTCTGGAGAGCACTTGACTTTGAAGAGACTAGTTTATGCATGAAGGTAAAAACAGATTATAAAAAATGTATCGCGGTGTACTCACAGTCACACTCGTTGCTCATTTTCCTGAAATAAGAGTTGAGCAGCAGTTGGGTGCGCCGTATAATAACAAGCCATCCGTCATATTTTACCACAGGGCACGGCTTTCATCACCTGCTCTGAATCTACTGCTGCTGCTTTATTGTATATACTGTAATGTGTAGTTGATGGTCTTAGAGTGTGAGTTCATCCGAATTATTAGTAACAGATATTCTTTAAAAGTATCTTGGCATAATTATAATTATGGATTTACACTTATTAGCCACTTTATTAGGTACACCTTGCTAGAAGCAGCTTGGACCCCATTTACCTTCAGAACTGCCTTAATTCTTGGTGTCATAGATTCAACAAGGTGCTGGAAACATGCCTCAGAGATTTTGCTCCATATTGACATGATAGCATCACACAGTTGCTGCAGATTTGTCGGCTGCACATCCATGATGTGAATCTCCCATTCCACCACATCCCAAAGGTGCTTTATTGGATTGAGATCTGGTGACTGTGGAGGCCATTGGAGTACATTGAACTCATTGTCGTGTTCAAGAAACCAGTGTGAGATGATTTGAGCTTTGTGACATGGTGCGTTATCCTGCTGGAAGTAGCCATCAGAAGATGGGTACACTGTGGTCATAAAGGGATGGACACGGTCAGCAACAAATACTCAGGTAGGCTGTGGTGTTTAAACCATGCTCAGTTGGTACTAAGGGGCCCAAAGTGTGCCAAGAAAATATCCCCCACACCATTACACCACCACCACCAGCAGCCTGAACCGTTGATACAAGGCAGGATGGATCCCTGCTTTCATATTGTTTATGCCAAATTCTGACCCTACCATCTGAATGTCGCAGCAGAAATCGCATCCGTGCAAATTGTAGCCTTAGTTTCCTGTTCTTAGCTGACAGGCGTGGCACCCGGTGTGGTCTTCTGCTGCTGTAGCCCATCTGCTTCAAGATTGGCTGAGACGTTTACGGAAGACGGAGTCAGTTGGATTGGAAGACCGGATGCTTACGCGCCGCTCATGGTTAGCTCACATTTCACTTCCCCTGTGCATGGTATGCTCCCAGTGTAGCGCATACCATGTAATTTTAATGTCCCTGGTTGAGTTCTTGCTGGGGATCATTTTTGCATGTCATCTCCGTTTCCTTTCCTCTGTCTCTCATGTCAAAACTGATCAGGTAAAGGCAAAATGCTAAGGAAACAAAAAAAAATCTCAAAAATGCAATTTCTCAATGCTTCAAGCACCACAAATGAAATTTTAATGAACTCCACTATGTTACTGGGATTCCACATTAAATGCTGGACTTGAGGAGTGCAGCTCTGGAGGAGCTGAGTGGACAGCTGACTGACAGCAACATTTACTGGACAAAAATAGTCTACAGGTCGGCTCCATGAGGAGTATACAGGAAGAAAGCTGCATTATTTTTTATTCATCGATGCCTTGATTTTTGTTTCACAGTAGTCTGTGGTGTGATACATTTCATAAATTGGAAGTGAGTTGAACGAGTAATGAGCATCAAAAACACTTTCTGTCTGGCTCACCCTGGAGGCAGAGACATATATATCAAGATCTATATAAATAAAAACATTTTCAGTGACCTCCTGCTCCAAACAACATTTTCAGTATGTGTTTTCCATCCTGACAGTGTTTGTTAATCCTTTGCCTGTGATAAAATCTTGTTGTCACATTTCAGAGATCAGCTCATAACCTTACCCCCCCCCCCCCCCCCCCCCCTCCCCGCCCCACCTGTCGT